>NC_135667.1:5000-12500 GCF_964188315.1 Podarcis muralis
ACAGAAAGGGGCTCCCGTGGTCAGAGCTAGGGGGTTGCCAGAGGGAACACCCCAGGAAGGAGGGGCCAGAGGGGACTCAGAGAGCAGCAGCTGGAAATCGGGACCAGCTTCTCCACCGGAGAGCAGTAAGGGGGAGGAGTCCCAAACATCGGCAGCAGGCAGCTTTCCGTCAGCGGAAGGACAGGAGTCAGGGTTAGCCACGCCTGCATCAGAGAGCGAGGTAACGGTCAAAAGGAAGGTCAGGGGCAGCGCGCGCGCGCCAAGTTCAAATGTACAAGAGGGGGGCGCAATGGGCAGTCCGGAGAGAGAGCCGGGTCCCAAAGCCCGCCGGAGAGAAGGGGAGGAGTCCGAAGGGTCCGCTTCCGAGGCATCCAGGAAGGAAGGCACCCAGGGGGGTAGTAGGACCCAGAGGAGGAAGGAGAAACGTAGAAGGTGGAGTAAGGCTAGAGTCTTAAGCTGGTGTACAGGGGGCGGAGACTCAGACGAGGCTTCGCTGGTCTAGGGTCTAGACGTAGAGACGCACGCTAGTGCTTGAAAATGGAAACTAAATGTCAATAAAGACTTCTGTACAGTTCTACTGGCTAGCGTTGGTCTTCTGTGAGCTGAGACCTGGAGGCAGTCTCTGACAGTAAGCCTCGTCTCACGTATCATCGGTTTTCTTCGCCTCAAGCATCGCTAAGGAAGCGAGGCAGGGAGGGTAGAAGACTGGTGCCTTGCGAGCTCACAAGCGTCAGGCAAGATGACTACAGAACAGAAAATAGCTTCCCTGCAAGAAGCGGTGACACTACTCAACGCTGAAATAATCACATCCAGGAAGAGAGAGGAAGAAGCGGCAGCTGCCTGCAGAGATCTTCAAGTCAGGTTGGAAGGGCTTGTAAAGCAGGGGATCCCAGTACCCAGATCCGAGGGGATCGGTTTGGGGAAGAGAGGAGGCAGCATTGTATCTCATTTTGATGGGAATTTGCAGCAGTACCCCAATTTCCGAGCAGATGTGCTGTTTGCGCTGCAGCTGCTGGAAAGAGACTTTAGAGATGAGCGGGAGAAAGTGGGGTTTATTTTGTCTCATTTGCATGGGGACGCGAAAGCATGGCTGCGCAACCTGTGGAGGGATAAGGATCCAGCGCTCCAAAGCGCAGATGCGTTCATTAAGGCGATGGACTCCTGTTTCTTATCCAAAATAGACCTTGACATTGCCCGGAGGGACATATTTGGGCTAAGACAAGGGAAAGCCAGCGTAAGGCAGTATCATTCCCGGTTTTTTGCATTGGTCAACGCGCTGAATTGGGATAAGGATTCTCCGCCGGTTAGAGACCTTTTTTGAGAGGGTCTGAATGCACAGATCAAGGATGAGATGGCAAGGGGAGAGAGACCCACAACCACTCAACAAGTGGTTGAAAGAGCGTTGTCTATTGGGGTGAGGCAGGAAGAACGCCCGTGGAGCAAAGAAGAAGGGCGTTGGGGACGCTCACCAGCGAGAGTGCCCTCCCTCTTGCCCAGAGAGGCAGCGCGTGCGCAGTCCACGCCTCCACAGGGAGGGGGCGAGGAGCAGATGGAGATTGGCGGTGCTAGGGCTCACTCAGCTACCAGAGCCTTAACACCGGGAGCAGTAAAATCGAAGCTGCCTAGAAGGAACAGGAAGTGTTATATATGTGAGAGTGCAGAGCACATGGCGAAAGAGTGTCCCCAGAGGATCCTCAAGCACACTGCAGCTTCAGTGACAGTATTGGAAACAACTCAGCAGAGAGCACCACAGCAGGGAAACGACCAAGTCTGGCTGGAAGAGGAGGCACTGGGGCCCAGCCAGACGAGTCAGTGAGGAAGTCCCCAGAGATTTTGCAGCCCACAGACCCCCTCCCGCCCAAGCCAGTGGTGCAGCTAACCGCATCGCTTCAGCTGCCCAATGGACTCACCTTAGAAGTGCCTATTACAATTGACTCTGGCAGTAACGCAGACTTTATAGGATTGGAGTTCATTCAACAACACAACGTAGCATTACTGCCAGCCACACTGCCCCTGAAGGTTGTCACGGTGGATGGCAGGGAACTGCTAGGGGGACAGGTGGTGCAGCAGACGCCGCCTATGGTGATGCAAATTGGGAATCACCGGGAAGTCATCAGTTTCAATGTCACCCAACTGTCCGACACGCCTATAGTATTAGGCATGAGTTGGCTGCACAGACACAGCCCAGCATTGGCTTGGTACCAGCGCCAACTGACTTTTGGCTCCTCCTACTGTGCAGAACACTGCATTATACCCAGCCCGGAAGGGGAAGAGGAGGACCCGCAGTTACAGTTGGGCACGCTGCAAGCAGTACCCCACAAGTATGCGGAGTTTTTGGAGGTATTCTGCGAGAAGGAGGCGGACAAGCTACCCCCTCACAGACCCTATGATTGCAAGATTGACCTCCTGCCGGGGGCGACGCTGCCAACTGGGAAACTGTACTCCATGTCTGAGGATGAACTGCAAGAACTCAGGGAGTTCATAGATCACAATTTGAAGCGTGGGTTCATCCGGGAGTCGAAAGCGGTGGGAGGCAGTCCCGTATTCTTTGTGAAGAAGCGGGACACGCCCCAACGGAGGCTGGTGGTGGACTTCAGAATCTTAAATTCGAAAACCAAGCCCTCAGCTTTCCCCATGCCCAAGATAGACGACCTGCTCGCGACGGTGCGGAAAGGACGCGTTTTCACCAAGCTGGATCTACGTGGGGCGTACAACCTGATTCGCATGCGCGACGGCGACGAGTGGAAGACGGCCATGTTCACGCCACTGGGCACCTACGAATACAGAGTTATGCCCTTCGGATTACAAAATGGCTCTCACACTTTCCAAGCCTTTATGCATCACGTGCTGGCGGGGCTCCTTTACAAGAAGTGCGTATGCTTCCTGGACGACATCCTGATTTTTTCAGAATCGCGAGAGGCGCACGAGAGGGATGTCAGGGAAGTTCTGCAGAGACTGAAGGAGCACAGGCTGTACGCCAAGCTGGAGAAGTGCCAGTTCGACGTGACGGAGGTGGATTTCCTGGGCTACAAGTTGTCGGACAAGGGGCTCGCCATGGACAGCGCCAAGGTTCGCGCAGTTTTGGACTGGAAAAGCCCACGCAATCGGAAGGAAGTCCAGCGGTTTGTCGGCTTTGCCAACTTTTACCGCAAGTTCATCAAGGGATTTGCCATGCAGACAGCGGCCATCACCGACACGCTCAGCTCCAAGAAGAAGAAATTCATCTGGACGGAGCAAGCGGAGCAGTCCTTTCAGAAACTCAAGCGTCTCTTCGCGTCCGAAGAGCAGCTGCTGCATGTGAATCCCAGCAGACCCATGAGGGTGGAGACAGACGCCTCAGACAGAGCCGTGGGAGCTGTCCTGTTGCAACAAGACCAGCAGGGGGACTGGAGGCCGTGCGCCTTCTACTCGAGGAAGCTCAGCAAGTCGGAGCAGAATTACACTATCTGGGACAGGGAGTTGCTAGCCATACATGCAGCATTCAAGGCATGGAGGCACTTCCTCATCGGAGCCAGACATACAGTGCAGGTCCACACGGACCACAAGAATCTGGAGTACTGGCGCACGGCTAGGTTCCTCAACCAGAGACACATTAGATGGGCAGAGTTCTTCGCGGACTTCGACTTCAAGATAGAGTACATCCCAGGCGACAACAACGTGATGGCGGATGCATTGTCCAGAAAGCCGCAATACCTGGAGGAGGCGGCACCGTCGGCGGCCAAGCACATTTTCGCACCGGAAGCGTGGGCATGCGCGTCGGCAACCGTGGACCTGGACGCCGTACGTCGCGCGCTGCGGGAAGACCCCTTCGCACGGGCCAAGATGGAGGAGGTGCACAGGGGCACAGCGAGGGCCGACGGGTTCCAGATACGCGATGGGTTGCTCCTCCACAAGGGAGCACTCTACGTGCCGGGAGACGACCTCCGCGCAAGGGTACTGCAGCAGCTACACGACGCTCCCACCGCCGGGCACTTTGGCAAAGAAAAGACTGTCGAACTCGTAGCCAGAGACTTTTGGTGGCCCAAGATGCGGGGGGAAGTAGCGGATTACGTCTCGAGATGTGACACCTGCCAAAGGGCCAAGTCAGTTCACAGACCGCCGGCGGGACTGCTGGAACCGCTGCAGACACCGTCTGAACCGTGGGAGAGGGTGGCCCTGGACTTCGTCACGGATCTGCCCAGCTCGAGGGGAAAGACAGCAGTGCTAGTGGTGGTGGACATGTTTACTAAGATGGCACACTTCATTCCGTGTGCGAAGGTAGCCACGGCAGAGCAGACCGCCAAACTGTTCATAGACCACGTGTTCAAAGTCCACGGTCTGCCACGGTCTATTCTCTCCGACCGGGGGCGACAGTTCATCTCGAACTTCTGGCAGAAGCTG
Source organism: Podarcis muralis (assembly GCF_964188315.1). Lineage (NCBI taxonomy): Eukaryota > Metazoa > Chordata > Lepidosauria > Squamata > Lacertidae > Podarcis > Podarcis muralis. Next base: position 9,381 of record NC_135667.1, read on the forward strand.
ATGGGCATTCTGAACGTCAAAGTCAATTTGGCGTCGGCGAGACACCCACAGACCAACGGGCAAGCGGAGAGGGTCAACGCCATCATGCAGCAGTACCTGAGATGCTACGCCAATCAGCAGCCCACGACATGGGTGGACTACCTGCCGCTCGCCGAGTTCGCTTACAACAATACGAAGCACGTGTCGACGGGGGTGACGCCGTTCTTCGCCAACAACGGGAGGCATCCCAGAACCTTCCCGGGTTTAGAGAGAGTGGGGGAGGGGGAGCCACAGGCAGCGGAAGCCTTAGCGTCGGAGTTGCAGGAAGTCCACGAACAACTCAGGAGGCAGTTAGAACTAGCAAAGCACGCATACAAAGTGCAGGCTGACAGACACAGAAGAGTTGGGGAAGACATACAGGTGGGAGACTGGGTCTGGTTAGCAGCGCAAGCAGTGCCGACCAGATCGTTAGCGAAGAAGAAGCTAGGGCACAAGCAGCTAGGACCTTACCAAGTCCAGGCACAGGTCAATCCAGTGGCCTTCCGGTTGGCTCTTCCGGAGGGTTCCAGAATGCATCCGGTGTTCCATAGATCGGTGCTCACGCCCTACAAAGCACCTCATAGGTTTCAGGAGCCAGACACAGCACCAGACCCGCTCAGAGAAGGGCCCAGAAAGGGGGGGTCGCCTAGGAGGGGGCACATCAATGAGGTCACAGAGATTTTAGACTCGAGATGGGGGGAAGAGGGAGTAGAATATTTCCTAGCCAGAGAGGGTACCCCGGCCAGTGCCAACAGCTGGGTACCGGACTATGCCTTGGAGGAGCCTCTGCTCAAAGAGGAGTTTCATGCCATCTTCCCGCACAGGCCCATGCCAGCAGAGTATTTCGACGACTGGCTCTTCACACCCACTCTTTCAGCCAGCACATTCCTGGGGTTCGACTCGGACGAGGAACAGGCACCAGTCCCCAGCTCCCAGGTGGGTTCGCCACCGGGGTCTGCCTCAGACCACTCGTATTGGTGGGACGATCAACCAGAGGAGCAGTGGCGCAGGAAGTGGCTGAGGGGTCCTTGGATGGGACCACCCGAAGAGGGGGAGAGGGGCGAGACGCATATGGACGTGTTGGGGGACAACGTGGGGTTCGAGCACGAAGACAGAGAGATGGAAGCAGAGGAGAGCGACGTTGACGAGTACATGGGGGACGAACTGTATCCTGCAAGCACCCCCGCTACGACGGAGCACCCAGTACCCGCACCGGAAGGAGGGGAGGGGGGAAGGGGGGCTTCGAGGGGGGGATGGATGTCAGGGGTTCAGGAGCAGAGGGACAGGAAAGGGAGGAATTAGAGACCGAGGGAGAGGGTTCGGAGGGAGAAGTCAGCGATGATAGCCATCCGAGGTCTCTAAGTCTCTCCAGTGAATCAGAGGATTCACAGAAAGGGGCTCCAGTGGTCAGAGCCGGGGGGTTGCCAGAGGGAACACCCCAGGAAGGAGGGGCCAGAGGGGACTCAGAGAGCAGCAGCTGGAAATCGGGACCAGCTTCTCCACCGGAGAGCAGTAAGGGGGAGGAGTCCCAAACATCGGCAGCAGGCAGCTTTCCGTCAGCGGAAGGACAGGAGTCAGGGTTAGCCACGCCTGCATCAGAGAGCGAGGTAACGGTCAAAAGGAAGGTCAGGGGCAGCGCGCGCGCGCCAAGTTCAAATGTACAAGAGGGGGGCGCAATGGGCAGTCCGGAGAGAGAGCCGGGTCCCAAAGCCCGCCGGAGAGAAGGGGAGGAGTCCGAAGGGTCCGCTTCCGAGGCATCCAGGAAGGAAGGCACCCAGGGGGGTAGTAGGACCCAGAGGAGGAAGGAGAAACGTAGAAGGTGGAGTAAGGCTAGAGTCTTAAGCTGGTGTACAGGGGGCGGAGACTCAGACGAGGCTTCGCTGGTCTAGGGTCTAGACGTAGAGACGCACGCTAGTGCTTGAAAATGGAAACTAAATGTCAATAAAGACTTCTGTACAGTTCTACTGGCTAGCGTTGGTCTTCTGTGAGCTGAGACCTGGAGGCAGTCTCTGACAACATGTGTCAGGGGTTCAGGAGCAGAGGCAAGGGCAAGGGAGGAAACAGAGAGCGAAGGGGAGGAGGCAGAAGAAAAGATGAGTGATGACGACGACCCGAGATCTCCGAGTCTTTCCAGTGAATCGGAGGATTCACAGAAAGGAGCACCAGTGGCCAAGGCAAGGGGGGAGTTTAGGGGGGCACCCCAGGGAGATAGAGCCAGAGGGGACTCAGAGGAGAGCAGTTGGAGATCGGGACCAGCGTCACCGCCAGAGAACAGGGAAGAGGAAGGGAGCCAGGGGGCAAGCGCTGGCAGCTCACAGCAGGAGGGAGGGCACGAGTCAGGGGTGGCCACACCTCCATCTGGGAGCGAAGAGACGGTTAGACGGAAGGTGGAAGGTTGGGCGCGCGCGCCAAGTTCAAATGCACAGGAAGGCGGCGCAGTAGGCAGCCCGGAAAGAGAGCCAGGTCCTAAAGCCCGCCGCAAGGAGACAGGAGGGTCCGGGGGGTCAGCGTCAGAAGAATCCCGGAAGGAAGAGACCCAGGGGGGCAGAGGGACCCAGAGAAGAACAGTCAGGCGGAAAAGGTGGAGCAGGGCTAGGATATTAAGTTGGTGTACAAGGGGCGGAGATTCAGACGGAGCTTCGCCGATCTAGCTACTAGACGTAGAGTTGCACGCAGCAGCTTGAGAATGGAAACTGTAACTCAATAAAGACTTTTACTTAATGACCGCTGGCTAGCGTGATCCTCTGTGAGCTAGGGTCTTGAAGCAACTCTGACAACATGCCTCTAGCCACCATCCCAAACATACCAAACAGTCCATTGTTTATAGCCAGGCACTACGTTACAGCCGTATCTGTTCCAATTCTACAGACAGAGACTCTCACCTAAGAGATCTACAGCAAACCTTTTTAGAACTAAAATACCCAGCAGATGAAGTTAGACAACAGATCAACAGAGCCAGACTGATACCCAGAGAGAACTTGCTGCAAGACAGACCCAAAAAAGAAAATAACAGAACTCCTCTAGTCATCACATACAGCTCCCAAGTTAAAACAGTACAACGCATCATCAGAGATCTACAACCTCTCCTGGACAATGACAGTT
>NC_135667.1:317500-478166 GCF_964188315.1 Podarcis muralis
TCTTTGATGTTATCTCTGTTCCTTCCGTCCCAAACTTCATCATCTCAGTGGTAAAATTATTAGCAGATAAAACACTCCTGACCTCTCTTGAAGCATGTGCATTTACTTCTCCAAATTTTTTCTTCTTTTTAAGCAATGCAACCAGTTTCGCTCATGGAAGCAGCTTCCGGGAGTTCCATAGCCTGCCCAAGGGCTATGCGCCCAGTGCCTCCCACCCCCTCCTTCATCCAAACTCGGGGGTGATTTATGGCAACCGCAGGTGAGGACAGCATCTCCCCCCCCCCCCGGGAAGATGAGGGAGACTGATTTACTTCCCATAATCAGCCTCTAATTGCCTCGTGCAAGCTGGATAGATGGTATTGTCGGCCATCTTCCAAGGCGCCCCTAGCGCCCCCATTCACAACATTCTCACATGGCAGACAGAGACAACTAGAGGGACCAGGATCCCAGAGAGGGAGGAAGGAGCGGATATGGTAAAATGTTTAAATGCTGCGATTGAAGCTTAAAAGAAATGAAACGATTTAATCTTTTCTATTTATAGCAGCTGCAGCTTTTCACCCCTTTCTATGAATTTGAGCCATCTTTTTTCCATTAATATAATAATAATAATAATAATAATAATAATAATAATAATAATAATTTATTATTTATACCCCGCCCATCTGGCTGGGCCTCCCCAGCCACTCTGGGCGGCTTCCATAAAAACCAAAAATACAGTAAAATATCACACGTTAAAAACTTCCCTGAAGATGTCTTCTGAATGTCAGGTAGTTGTTTATCGCTTTGACATCTGCTGGAAGGGCGTTCTACAGGGCGGGCGCCACTACCAAGAAGGCCCTTTGCCTGGTTCCCTGTAGCTTTGCTTCTCGCAATGAGGGAACTGCCAGAAGGCCCTCGGAGCTGGACCTCAGTGTCCGGGCTGAACGATGGGGGTGGAGACGCTCCTTCAGGTCTACTGGGCCTTTGAGGCCGTTTAGGGCTTTAAAGGTCAGCACCAACACTTTGAATTGTGCTCGGAAACGTACTGGGAGCCAATGTCGGTCTTTCAAGACCGGTGTTATGTGGTCTCGGCGGCCGCCCCCAGTCACCAGTCCAGCTGCCGCATTCTGGATTAGCTGTAGTTTCCGAGTCACCTTCAAAGGTAGCCCCACGTAGAGCGCATTGCAGTAGTCCAAGCGGGAGATAACCAGAGCATGCACCACTCTGGCGAGACAGTCCGTGGGCAGGTAGGGTCTTTGCATTAATATGCAAAGAATATATTTTTTATAATTTTAAAAAAGGTGAAAATAAGGAGATCTGCCCATGTTGACAGGCCTTCAATGTTGTTAACATCCCCCAAGACCTTCAGGTTCAGCTGATATTTTTCCAGGTTGTGGGGACAGTCTGGATGGCCCCTGGGGGACCCCTTCCTAGCCTGTAATCCTGCGTATGGGTGGAATCTGGAAGCTGCTGAACTAGTCTAAGAAAAATGGAAATGACTTAATGGATCTCTTTTGTGGTGGCTGCTGCCTTTCATCCCCTTTGATGGGAAACCCAGCCAGATGGGCGGGATACAAATAATAAAATTATTATTATTATTATTATTATTATTATTATTATTATTATTATTATTATTTGATGTATCTGATCCATGCAGTGATCCAAGGCTTGGTTATGGGAGTAGAAAGACCCTCTTGAGGTGCTGATGCTGTGAGCCCATTATAGGCTCAGGTTGTATATATGGGCAAATAAACCCATATCACCCAAAGACACGCGTCTCCTGTGAGCCTCAAAGGAAACACGAATGCTGCCTTCAGTGCTTGGGACCCCTGGAAAGTCACACACACCACCCAGAGATTGGGGGGGGCAGGCAACGTTTCCTGCTCCCCCCCCCACACACACTTTCATCTGCATTTTTATCCGTAAGCCGTCCCAAATCCCTGTCCGGCTAAGAGGCGGGATATAAACGAACATAAAATAACAATTTTAGCACCACTAAAAAGAATACACAAACATACGGAAAGTTAAAAGGGCGATAAAAGAGACTCCTTGTTTTGTTTATTTCCACCCCTGCCTTTTTCCGACGCAGCTTACAGATAAAAAGGAGAACAGGCAAAAAATAAAATAAAATATGGGCAGGGGGTGTGGAAAAGGTAAGGACTCCTCTGTCGCCGAGGGTTGGACTAAAGTCCCTCAGGTTCCCTAGTTCCAACTATGCTGTGCTCGGATTCCACGACCCGAAAGCATTTCCACGCCCTCGGAAAGCCAGCAGAACTGCTCGCGCGGAGAAGACCGAGGCGACTCCCGCCGATCTCCTGAGCATCCCGAGGAAGCGAGCCAAGCCTTCTCCACGCCCACAGGCGCCGGGAGAAAACTTTCCTCTAGAGCAGGGGCAGGCAAACTAAGGCCCGGGGGCAGGATCCGGCCCAATCGCCTTCTAAATCTGGCCCGCGGACGCTCCCGGAATCAGCGTGTTTTTACATGCATCTCTGGGCTATTTCTGGGGCCTGCCTGGTGTTTTTACATGAGTAGAATGTGTCCTTTTATTTAAAATGCATCTCTGGGTTATTTGTGGGGCATAGGAATTCGTTCATTCCCCCCCTCAAATAAAACATATAGTCCGCCCCCCCCCACAAGGTCTGAGGGACAGTGGACCGGCCCCCTGCTGAAAAAGTTTGCTGACCCCTAAAGCCTTCGGCCGGTTAGCATCCCATGACCTTGAAAATGTTTGTGGGGTCTTTGGGTTCGCTTTTGTTTCATCTTGCATTTTGCGCCCTCCCTCTGCTCGCCCTGCGACCTTCGGGAGAAAGGCGGCGTACAGATTTCATAAGTAAATACAAATAAATAAATGAGCATTTATTCCATCTCTTCTGCCCAGCGCAGGGTCCAGCAGGCGGCCCCCAGGAGCCACGCGAGGGCCGGGCGATGCCCGGGGGCGGCTCTGGCGGCGATGGCCGCCTCCACTCCGGCCCACATGTCCAGCTCCTGCCTGGTCACATGCGCCGCCTCGGCGGCGGGGGAGGCGGTGTGGCCCTCCGCGGTCTGCGGCACGTGGAAAGGGTGGCTTTCGTGGGCCGAGGTCATCTCCAGCCACGCGTGGAAGTTGGCCACCCTGGTGTAGACGCCGGGGCTGTGGAGGGCCGCGCAGCTGCGCCCCCAGCTCACCACGCCGACCGCGTACCAGCGCTGGTGGGGTCCTCCGCGGCCCGGGGGGCGGCACATGAGGGGTCCTCCGCTGTCCCCCTGGAGAGGCGGGAGGGTGGGAGTTGTAGTCCGAAGCCCCCCGGGGAGCCCCAGCTGGGTGCTGAGGCTGAGCCGACCTCTGCAAGCCTTCCCCTCCCTCCTCTTCACCGCCCCCCCCCCCTGCGCCCTCCTTGCCCGCCCGGAGCGCCCTGCGCCCCCTTCCACGCCCAGAAGGAAGACTGGGGGCAGGAGGCGAGGGGGTGTCTCCCACCTGGCAGGCGTCGCGGCCGCCCTCCTCAAACCCGGCACAGATCATGTTTTTGGTGAGGGAGCGCAGCCAGCGGAGGCACAGCATCCAGTCGACCATTCCCACATGCACGTCCAGCAAACTGTAGGATCCCTGGCCGCTTCCTGGACGGAGAGAGGAGGAAGGGGCTGGCTGGAGGCGGGCGGAGCCCCTTCGCGGGTGCGGGCGCGCAAGCCTCAAGACCCATTTCCCCATGGAAACGCTCCCCAGAGCACCCCGCGAGGTGCCCAAAGACCCCTGGAATTGGACCTGGTCCACCAGCAGGTCCATTCCGTTCCACTACCTCTTTCCCGCAGAGGTAGACTGCGCCTGACCGCGGGGCTCCTCCTGCGCCGCCTCTTCTCCATGCATTTGCCCGGACCCATTTCTCTGCCCTGGGGCCACGTCGTGAGGCAGAGGGGGCTCCTGCCTGTAGGACGTGGGCTTCTTTCCTCCCCCCGCCCCCAACCCATCCCACACCGCTGCGCCAACTACGCAGGCAAGGTTCGTTCGAGTCCGGCATCCGTAACTATCTTGCCATTTTACAGGGAAACACAGTTAGAGAACAGCCTTGACCAAAGGTGTCCGGGGCTGTGAAGACACTCGAACTCAGGACGGAAGGGAGAAACGTGCTAAGAGGAAGGCACGCTTAGCAAATCCACTCAGTGATCAACTCCCGCCCGGAAACCAATGTCCCAACTGTGGAAGGACATGTGGATCCAGAATTGGCCTCCACAGTCACTTATGGACACATTGTTAAGACCGTGTTTATGGAAGACAATCTTACTCGGATACAAGTGATGCCAAAGAGAAGAGAGATTTTACAGGTGGAAGAACTGAGGAAGGGAGGTAGAGCGGGGGCCAAACCCTGAGTTAGCATGGGGCCTGTCCCCCACCCTCTTTCTTGCCACCCAGGTAAACCCCCTCTGTTCAAACAGGGGTCCACATGCGCAAGGGCCCGGCTCATGGGTGCCAACTCCCTGGGGCCCACAAAATTCCCCAGGAAGGGTCCGGCCACCCACAGATTTGGGTGCCAGGGTCGTGCACGCTGAGTGGCACCCACGGCCCCGGGGCACCCACAGTCACGAGCCCAAGCCGGCACTCCCGGTCCGACTCCGCTCTCCCAGCTGCGGGCAGAGAGGTCCCTAAGCCCCGGGTCTCTTTTTGGGAGGGACGGGGGATTTCGCCAAGGGAAAGGAAGCGCGGAGGACGCAGCGACGCCTTCGGGGCTCACCGGCCTTCGTGAGCCCCCACCCGGCCACGGTGCAGCTCTCCCACATGTTGTCGTCGGGGACGATGCTGTGGTCGGGGAGGCAGAGGGGGCTGTGGTAGAAGCTGTAGGGGATGGGCTTCTCCAGCAGCAGGAGCGCCAGGTCGTTGTCGTAGGTGCGGGTGCTGTACTCCGGGTGCAGGTGGATCTTGCGCACCCAGCGGGTGACGTTGTGCCTCCCCAGGAGGTTGCTCCCCGCGGCCACCCTGACCTTGTCGCTGAAGGAGAGAGAGAGAGGACTCTGGGTTGAGGTAGAATCCACACACAATCCCCCCCCCCAAACAGCGTCTCCCTGAAATCACAGAACTGTAGAGTTGGGCGGGGGTCCCCCAAAGGCCATCTAGTCCAACCCGCTGCGATGCAGGAATCCAGGCTCGGATTATTTACTTATTCAATTTCATTATTTGAATTTATATTTCGCCCTTCGCCACAAGCTCTCAGGGAGGTTCACAAGATAAAAATACAGCATAAAAGCACAAAATAGGAAACAATAACCCCCTTCCCGCAAACACGTTTTTGAAAGGCTGTTAATTGGAAGTTCCCGCCTGGTGCCTAAAGAGACAGGCGAGACTCCCCGGGGAGAGCAGTCCACAAACGGGGAGCCACCACAGAGAAGGCTGGTTCTCCAGAAGGTCACATGGAGGAGGCACGCTTCATTAAGCAGCCGAATCAAAATAAGGGAAGCAGAGATCAAGAAAGCAGTCTTTGTTTGCAAGAGAAGAGTCTGGTTGTAAACGGGCGCTTAACCCGTGTCCGCATGCCGGTTCAGACACACGCGGCTGCACCCAGAGCCAGCCTCCCCCTTGGCTCCGCAGGGCGCGGCTTGGCGGGCGGGAGAGGGCGCGCGCACAGCCTCCGGAGGAGCTTCCTGGCAGCCAGGCAAGACCCCCGCCTGAAGGTCCCCCCCCCCACACCGGCAGCCGCCCCTCTGCCCCCCCCTCCTTCCTCACCTTCTCTCTGCGAAGCAGTGGGCGGCGGAGAGGACCCACCAGGGGTGCACGATGGACCCCCCGCAGAAGTGGTAGGTGCTGGTCTGTATGCTGACCACCCAGGGCCACTTCCCGGGGAGGGATTTCGAGCCCCCCACAATGCGCGCGCCGGCCACGGGGGAGGCGTGGGGCCCGTCGAACTCTGGCCGGAAGCCGCAGCCTGGAGGAGAGGGGCGGGCGGAGGCAAGTGCACGTCAGAAGGGCCCCGGGCCCCTGCCCTACTCCACCATCCCGCCCTAACAGCGGCCATGGAGGCTCCATAAGGACATAAAAAGAGTCTGGATGCAGGATCAGGCCCACTGGATGCCCTTTATGGGAAACCTGCAACCAGGGCCAGACTGCAAGAGCACTCTCGGGTTGTCCTTCCCCATACCTCTGATATTCAGGGGTAGACTGCCCCCAGCCATGGAGGTTTTGCTGGCACAGGAGCCCTTCGTAATAAGAGCCCTGCTGGATCAGGCCCGTTGCTCACCCAGGCCTGTGTCCTCTTCTCACAGATGCCCCAAAGGGAAACCTGGGGCAGGATTCGAGCCCAAGAGCCACTCTCCCCTTCTGTGGTTTCCAGAAACTGCTGCCTCCAGCCGTGGAGACACAGAATGGGCATTGGGGCTGGTCGCCAGGAGGAGACGAGGCCCCAAACCACCTCGGCCTCACCACTCTTCCCACTCCAAGAGGTGATGATGTCACATCATTCCTGTGATGTCACAGGAAACGGAGCAGGGGGGGGAGGGGTTCTCGGGAGATTGGCCACCAGAAGGCGGGGTTGTTGTTTTTTTGAGTCTGCCAAGGGCATCCGAGGGAAGGAGCCATGGCGCCTCCAGCTCTGCCTTCACCCCATGGCAGCACCCACTCCCCTTTCCTTGCACCCGGTACCTTGTCCCCAAATGGCCCGTCCCTGAAGCATCAACAGCAAGCCACACGCCAACAGATGGTCCATAGGTTCTTCCCAGAAGTCACTGGCTTCCAATCTTGAGTGCGGGAGGGGGTCTCAGGCTGCGCCCTGTGATGTCATAGAAGGCCAGCTAATGATGTCACAGGTGCAGAACCGAGGCCCCTCCTCCTGGCCCTTAGCTCCGCCTCCCCCAGCCTGGCGCTGAACTGGAGCACGCATGGCTCTCTTGGAGCTACCAGGGTTCTGTGAGGCGCTGAGGTCACTGGGAAAGGAGGCAGAGCTGAGTTCAAATTCCACAAGCTCAGTTTCCTCAGATGCAGGAAGAAGAGTGTGAACATGCCTGACCAGGCCAATCCCTGCTGCTCTGGTTCAGTTTAACCCCCTCCCTGCCAATGCGTCAGGGGAGGGTTGCAAAGTGGTCGTGCCCTCCAGGAATCAAGGACCTGCGCCCCCGATGAGAGGTGCCGGGGCTCAAGCAGCAAGAAACGCAGAATGAAAGAAGACAGAGGGGAGGGAGGGAGGGAGGGAGGGAGGGAGGGACGTCCTCGCCGCCTCATTGCCAGAAGACTGGAGGGAAGCCAACTTCTGTTAGTGTTATTGTTACAGGTAGGTAGCCGTGTTGGTCTGCCATAGTCGAAACAAAATAAAAAAAGGAAGGAATTTTAATATTTGTCTTTATTGTTATTGTTACTATTATTCTACTCTGCACATTTCGTTGGGTTTCCTCCATCAATTTGGGTGGCTTTCAGCATATATAAAACATCATAAAACATCAGGTACCTGATGTGTCTGCAGGCACACGAAAGCTCATACCAATAACAAACTTAGTTGGTCTCTAAAGTGCTATTAGAAGGAATTTTTTTGTTTGTTTGTTTAGACTACGGCAGACCAACACGGCTACCTACCTGTAAATAAAACATCAAACATTAAAAACTTCCCCATAGAGGGCTGCCTTCTAAAAGTTGTGTAGTTCTTTATCTCCTTGACATCAGAAGGGAGGGTGCTCCACAGGGCGGGTGCCACCACCGAGAAGGCCCTCTGCCTGGTTCCTTGCAACTTCGCTTCTCGCAGGGAGGGAACTGCCAGAAGGCCCTCGGAGCTGGACCTCAGTGTCGAGGCTGGACGATGGGGGTGGAGACGCTGCTTCAGGTATACTGGACTGAGGCCGTTTAGGGCTTTCAAGGTCAGCACCAACACTTTGAAACATACTGGGAGACAATGTAGGTCTTTCAAGACTGGTCTTATGTGGTCTTGGCGGCCATTCCCAGTCACTAGTCCAGCTGCCACATTCTGGATAAGTTGTAGTTTCTGGGTCACCTTCAAAGGTAGCCCCACATAGAGCTCATTGCAGTAGTCCAAGCAGGAGATAACCAGAGCATGCACCACTCTGGCCAGACAGTTCGTGGGCAGGTAGGGTCTCATCCTACGAACCCGATGGAGCTGAGAGACAGCTGCCCTGGACACAGAATTGACCTGTGCCTCCATGGACAGCTGTGAGTCCAAAATGATTCCCTGGCTGTGCTCCTGGTCCTTCAGGGGCACAGTTACCCCATTCAGGACCAGGGAGTCCCCCACATCCGGCTTGCTTACAAATTCCTAATGTCTGGTTCATGTGCTGCTCCATGCAGCAGCAAGAAGAAAACACATAGAAAAACTCTTGGGTTACAAAGTGCAGGAAGGCAAGGTCGAAGCTTTGCAGGAGCTATTTGATTTATTTAAAGAACAGTGATAACAGAAACCACTGCAGCACCCAATGATGTGTTTAACATGCCGTGGATTGTGCCATCCCAGTCTCCCTCTCACACTCCCGCACTTCTGAGTGTCTGCAAATGCTTTGCTGTCTCGGAAACCACCTGAAATGCTACACACATTGGGGTTTCTGCTGCTTTGCAGGCCTCCACTGTGAGGACAAGATGCTGGACCTGATGCTCTCCTGATGCTCTTAGGTCCAAGAACATCACTTGCTCCTACTCGGGTGGCTTTCAAAGAGGATGGGGCCAATTCCTGGCAGAGGCAGAGGCTGCCGCTGGCTAGTGGCCAGGATGCCTCGCAATGCCAGCTGTGGGGCGCGCAGAGCTCCGGCCGGATCCAGGCTCTCCGGCAGTTCTGAGCGCAAAGTTGCGCCAGTGCAGAAGAGCGTATCCTGCCGGAGCCTTCGCCCTTCCTCCTCCGGGATGCGGAGGGATGCCTGTCGGTCTCTCTCCCCGCCTGTGCGCGGCTCCCAGGGTTCCCCTACGGAGGCGGGGGCAGTCCTGCCATGGACGCGGCGGAGTCGGGAGCGCGCCGAGCCCAGCCTCGCACGCGCGTTTTCTGCTTGGAGAGGCAGCTGCTTCATCGGATCCGGAAAAGTCGGGCTGGCAGGGGGCGCGAGAGGCTTTTCGGGCGAGTGAGTGGCGGGGGCCGGAGTGGGATGGGCTGCCTCCCTCTTTCTCTCCCTGTCATCCTCTCGCCCCGAGACCCCCTGCAGTCGGACTGTGTGAGCGGGGAAGAAGCCCCCAATTTGCCCCCGCCCCCTTCTCCTGGCGGGGCTCCCGGGGTGCCTGCAGGTTGCGCCTCGGCTTTTGGAGAGAGCCGCTCCCTACATTGCGCCGCGGGTGCCCGCCTGGGTCTCTCTTTCTCATCACAGCTGTCACTCTCGTGGGTGGTCGAGGCAGAGGTCTGTCTGGGGTCCACCCGAGGGTCAGCCCAGCCGCCCACCCTGGACAGGATCAGGCCCCTGGACGCTGCAAGCAGAGGGCATCCGGGGAGGGGCTGGCGCTGGAGGCCGAGGATGGAGGAGGGAGGCGGAGGGGATGGAGCTCGCTCGCCTGAAAGAGATCGCCGCTTGCCTGGCGCTGCCTCCCCTGGGTGGGTGGCCATGGCTTTCCGGGGAAGGAAGGGCTCCAGGCCTCCAGCCCACTGCGCGGATCCCAGGAGGGATCCTCCAGGGCGGCCCCTGCCTGGCCTTCCTGCCCGCCTCTTTCGCCAGCCGGGTCCAGCACCGTCACCGCGGAAGGGAGGGAGGGAGACAGTTTTAAGCACTGAAAGGCAGGAGCAGCAAGCCTGATACATTTCACAGAAATCCCTTCAGTCGCCTGCACATTTGGCCTGGTCACTTTCCTTCTCGGAGGGCTGGAGGCTTCCTTCTCCTTCCTTTTTCCCTTAAACAAAGCTCAAAGATTGGCCAGCGGTGCAGTCCACTCCTGGTTCCTAGCAAGACTCACCCATGCTTCTTCAGGGAACGTATTTCTTATCCTGCCCTTGTGGCGATTTTATAACAGAACATTTTTATTTGCATTGTAGGATTTTCTAGCACCTATAATTTGGACAGGCAGAAAATGACAGAAGAAGAAAAGGTTCCCCTCTGGTCTTTTGAAGGTTTCCTAAGAGCACAGATGGATGAGGAAGACTCAGCTGGCTCTGTAGCAGGAAGAGGCCCGGCCATGGAAACGGGGAGCAGTGGGAGATTCTGGGAAGGCTCTGGACAGAAGATCCTGGGAGAGGAGGACACCCTTCGCTCAGAGGTGCAGAGACAGCAGTTCAGGCAGTTCTGCTCCCAGGAGGCCAACGGACCCCGTGAGGTTTGCAGCCGACTCTACCACCTTTGCCACCAGTGGCTGAAGCCAGAAAGGCACACGAAAGCTGAGATGCTGGACCTGGTGATCTTGGAGCAGTTCCTTGCTGTCCTTCCAGCGGAGATGGAGAGCTGGGTGAGGGAATGCGGAGCAGAGACCAGTTCCCAGGCAGTGGCCCTGGCCGAAGGTTTCCTCCTGAGTCAGGCGGAGGAGAGGAAGCAGGAGAGAGAGACTTTCCTCTGGATGCTCCCAAGGGGCTCCAAACAGGAGGGAGAAGATCCCCAAATATCTAGTAATTGTGGGTCTGGCATTTCTTTTCTAATAGCTCTGTTTTGAACCTTTGTTGCTCTTCCAGGGAAATGTTACTTTTGCAGAAATGGGTCCTGAGGCAGAGAGGACTCCGTTGGTTGCCAGAGAGAGGCCACTGGGTAAGGAAGAAGGAGTTCTTTCTCCATCTGGTCACGTTCTGTTTATTTTGAAATTATTCCATGTGTTCATTTTTCCTTTTTGAGGAAGACACATGGGGTCAGCTAAAATATGAAATGGGTAGAAACACAAAAATGCACTCAGCAGGAGGGTCCCCCCCCCCAAGGCCCATCTATGATTAGAGATGCACTGCTCCACCTCTGAGAGAAGTATCCTGCACTCCTGTCTCCCCACTTCCCTTTGTCTCTCGCAGGTGAAAGAAGGATGCCGGCAAGACCTCCTCCTCCATCTCTTCCTCCTGGTGGAGGGGAAGCAGCGGCTGAGGAACCAGATCAGGTGCGGAGGAGGAGCCTTGGGGGGGGGGAGAGGCTGAGGGGGGGGGGCAGCCACAGTGCCTCCAGGGTCCAATGAATCTCTCTGCCCCTCACTTCTGTCAAATCTGCACTGAAGGAAGCATGAAAAGGCCATTCAAGGAGGTTCATGCGCTGAGAATAAGGAACAGCCACTCTCCTTTACTAGCCTTCTGAATGTTGCTAGTATTATTTATCATTCATTGCAGTCTCATTTATACATTTATCGTTGGTTTCCAAAACAGGCATATAAGCAGTTAGTAAATCATAAAAAACAGTCGCCAGGACCCCGCTGTTTAGGGAAGTTTTTTATGTTTGATGTTTTATTGTGTTTTTAATATTCTGTTGGGAGCCGCCCAGAGTGGATGGGGAAACCCAGCCAGATGGGCGGGGTATAAATAAATAATTTTGTTGTTGTTGTTGTTGTTGTTGTTGTTGTTGTTGTTGTTGTTGTTGTTGTTATATCCCCTATTATTAATGGGGGTAGGAAAGAGGGAGTCCTTCCACCTGGCAACTGGGAATGCTTGCACAGACAGCAGCATTTAAAGAGTTCCACTCATTTGCACAAAGATTAACTACACATTAAAACAATTCCATTAAGACAGTAAAATAAGTATCCATAGTTAAAATGTGCAGCGAAACAATCCCATTAACACAGCAATTAGCAGGCAGAAAACAACAGAGAATGTGCACTATATCTTTATACTGCCTAAGAGGAGGACTGTTTCCTTTTCCTTTCAGGTTTCATTGTGCTTTGAAGATGTCGCTGTGTATTTCACGGCGGAGGAGTGGGCGTTGCTGGATCCTGACCAGAGAGCTCTGCATGAGGAAGTCATGGAGGAGAATCGCGGGATCATGGCCTCTCTCAGTAAGGCTCCTTGTTGGATCATAATATCTCTTCTGAAATTCTTTACATTAATCTATGTGAGAAGCCTCCCATATTTGGCTGGTGCTCAACAGCGCCACCTACAGCACCTGTGATTCCAACACCCCCACAGCTCACCTTGAATGGAAGGCTATCGATTGCTTTGTCTGTGGAAATTCCTTCCCCAGCTTGCTTTTTTAAACAACTTTCAGGCTGGTCTGATCTGCCTGAACCTTTTCAAATGCAGGCTTCAGAGTGGTTAGGAAAGTTGAAGTAGTTTCTTTTTTTAACGAAACCACAATTTCATTTAAGGTTTTCAACATATGATACAATAAAAACCAAATAAAACTAATATCTAAAGAGAACAGGATAACTAGAAAGAAAGAAATGGGGGGGGTGACAAAGAAGAAAATATAAACACCCACACAAACACAAAGTTTTATATTCTACCAACCTTCTATCTGAATCTTGAATGGTGACAGACCAGGGGAAATTTTGGCAAATCACTTAAAACAAACATAGGAAAATTAATTTATCCCAAGTATTAAAGGTGAAGTCAATAAAAACTCAAAGGATATGAATAACCAATATTTTAAATTTTATTTGCAATTATACATTGAACCAAAATATGTCGCCCACAAGGATATGCAGGCTTTCTTAAATAAAATTAAACTACCTCACCTAGATGATTTACAAAAACAAATACTGTTAGCACCAATTTCAGAGACAGAAATTAAACAATCCACCCTTAAAATGACAACTGGCAAAACATCAGGCTTGGATGGATTCCCTATTGAATGATGTAATTCAAGTTGGACATGCCTGGTGTAAAACATATATAGATTTATTGGTAGCAAAACTTCATCAAATGTATATTGAGATACTTGATAAAGGTATCTTATCAACAATATTTAACCAAGCCAAACCACAGTTATTCCCAAACCAGATAAGGATCACACAAAATGTGTGAATTATCGCTCTAGAGCCTTGATTAATGTTGATACAAAGTTTCTAACATTTTGATACTAGCAAATAGAATCTAACTGCAGAGGAAATCGAGAGGGATTAGACCAGCTTTATAAAAACAAGACAAGCTGCAGCTAACATTAGATAAGTGGTAGATTTGGTTGACTTAAATAAAAATAAAGCAACATTCTTTTGGACTTCTGTGTCTTTGCCTTCACAGCACCATCTGCCGAGTTGAATTTGTGAATCTTCTGAATCTTTCTGAATCTTCATAATTCGTTAACAATGGCTCTTCTTGATTTTCATCCAGACTCACATTCTTCTCATCCGTATTCCTATGTCTCTAGTCATACTATGAAATTCTCATTTCCACTGCTTTAACTGCTCCTTAAGCATTTTTTGCAAGAGGCCCAGAATCGGAGAGGCATAACGAGCCCTCATTAATTATGAGATTCTTTCTTCAAATCTGTGACAAAGCAATCAATGTCCATCTTTTATGGCTCAGTACAAAGAAAGGGCGAGTTATCAGGTACATAAATTACACATTGTAAAAAGCTGAAAAAGTCACAGTCCAGTATATCTTTCAAAGTTTTCAGATGTTTAAAGCTTTTTGAGGATGTTTCCAGCCTTTTACAATATTTTATAATGTTTTGTAGCCCTTAGCAAGCTTGGCCACTGGGTGCTCTTTAATGGACAAATAGAGAGTCCAGTTTGCTTTTCTTGCAAATCTTGTTAAAAAATAATTAACGGAATGGAGATGCAGACTTGAAGTCCATATTTGGTGTATGAGCTGCTGTAACTCCTGAATGCTCCACATCTCCAGAGGTTTACTCTTCCTCCTGATAATGATGGACGAGTGTCTCTTGCCCATTGATCTCTCCTTGACCCTGGCAGTCAGGTATTCTGCCTCTTATCACAGAATAATTATCCATGGTGGCAGATAAGTTAGCAATGGATTCTTTCCAGTTTGCCACGTTCCACAGGAAAGTTGAAGTAGCTTCTGTCAGATGTTTGTTTTTGCTTCTGTCTGTTTTTGGTTGATCAAAGACACTACTGAATTTGGATATGGAGTGGAGTCTATGACTGAACTAAACAAAATACATCCCAGAAAAGAGCCAGGCTTTTTGAATATTAGTTTCCCATGAATGTGTCAGTAAATAGAAGTCAGCAAAGGCAGTAAGCCCTGTAGTAAGACCTCACATCTAACTTTCTTCAGTTTTTCAGAAGCATTCATTAGAACCATTCAATAATTGGGGGCTCCATTTCTTTCTGAAGCTCTAATTTATTTATTTATTCATTGCAGCTAAATTGGAGTTTAAGAACAGTGGAGATGACGACAAAATACACACAGTTGAGAAACCATTTAAACATTTGGAATTTGGAAAGACTTTTGATCAGAACTCCCATTCCAGTTCCTATAAAAGAAATTCCATTGGGGGGAAACAGTATCAGTGCTTGGAGTGTGGAAAGAGCTTCAGTTGGAACTCCAATCTCATTTCACATCAAAGAATTCATACAGGGGAGAAACCATATCAGTGCTTAGAATGTGGGAAGAGCTTCAGTCACAAGGCTTATCTCCGAGCCCATGAAATAGTACATATAGAGAAGAAACCACATCAGTGCTTGGAATGTGGGAAAAGCTTCAGTCAGAGAGCCAAGCTCACCTCCCATCAAAAAATTCACAGTGGAGAGAAACCATATAAATGCATGGAATGTGGAAAGATCTTCAGTCAGAGTGCCACACTCACTTCTCATCAAAGAATTCATACAGGGGAGAAACCATATCAGTGCTTGGAATGTGGAAAAAGCTTCAGTCAGAGTGCCACTCTCATCTACCATCAAAGAATTCATACAGGGGAGAAACCTTATCAGTGCCTGGAATGTGGAAAGAGCTTCACTCAGAATGCCATTCTCACTTCCCATCAAAGAATTCACACAGGGGAGAAACCCTATGAATGCATGGAATGTGGAAATAGCTTCAGTAACAGGAGTGATCGCACAGCACATCAAAGAATTCATACAGGGGGGAAACCATATCAGTGCTTGGAATGTGGAAAGAGCTTCAGTGTGAGCACCCATCTCACTTCCCATCAAAGAATCCATACAGGGGAGAAACCATATAAATGCTTGGAATGTGGAAAGAGCTTCAGTAAGAGTGCCTATCTCACAACTCATCAAAGAATTCATACAGGGGAGAAACCCTATCAGTGCTTAGAATGTGGAAAGAGCTTCAGTCAAAAGGGGAGTCTCACTTCCCATAAAAAAAATCCATAGCAGGAAGAATAATGGAATCAGAGATCAGGAAGGAATCTTGAGGGTCACCTAATGCCATGCCCTGCAATACAGGAATCTCCGCTAAAGCTTCTAATATACATGTCCACACAACCTTTGCTTAAAAACCTCCAATGAAACCTCCAATACCAAGGGAGTCCATTACACTGTCAAACAGCCCTTTCCATCAGCAAGTTATTCCAGATGTTTAAGCAGAATCTCATTTCTTGTAACTTGAATCCATTGGTTTGGGTCCTTCCCTCCAGAGCAGGAGAAAACGAGTTTTCTTCATCTTGCAAATGACAGCCCTTGAGATATTTGGACAGCTCTTCATATACACCCTTGTGCAAATTAATTGAAACAAAACATGTTTTCTATGCCACATTGATCAGTCTGTCAAGCACCCAGAAAAGTAGATGTTTTGGGGATGCTTCAGTTATTATGGTGTCGGAAGCCTGCAACCAATAGAAGGAATGATGCGCTCGCCACAATACATTGAGGTTCTACGAAAGAGAGTTATTCAAGGACTGGAAAAGAAGTATCCTGACAGTACTGGGATATTGCAGCAGGACCTAGCTCCCTCTCACACACCGAAAGTGGTAAAGAAATTCATGACAGAGCAGCCAATACACGTACTTGATTGGCCAGGGAATTCCTCGGATGTAAATCCCATTGAGAATTTGTGGGCTAGAAATAAACCACCGAGAGATGACATTGTGTTTTAGGGGTCTCCCGGAACATCAGGATGAGATCATCAAAGAAAATATTGTAAAAGAACTGGCAAATTGGCTAGGACTACAAGAGGATGACATTGCACTAGACATTGACAAAGCATTTAGGGTTAAATCAATGAGAGCCAAGGCCAACAAATGGCCAGGAGATTGCTTGGTATTCTTCAATTCCAGACTACTTAAGGACAAGATTCTGCAAAAAAAAGTAACCAAGAAAAATTGAGAATAGAAGAAAAGAATATCATTATCCTCAAGGAAATACCAGCAAGATTGTTGTTAAAGAAAAGAAATAAGTCTAAAGTCCTAGCAAACGCATTGAGAAACAACTCCAAAGCATATAGATGGGAATTCCCCAAGGAGCTATCTTTCACATATAAAGAAAGAAGAAAGAGGATTAGAGGAGCTGGATAAGCTGGATAAACAATCTCCTCTGATGTTCATAGGCACCGAAAAGGCGTTTGACAACGTCTCGTGGAAATTTATGGAAAGAACAATGGAAACACTGGGAGTAGGGAAAATACAGTGGTACCTCGGGTTAAGGACTTAATTCGTTCTAGTGGTCCATTCTTACCTGA
Organism: Podarcis muralis; assembly: GCF_964188315.1. Taxonomy (NCBI): domain Eukaryota; kingdom Metazoa; phylum Chordata; class Lepidosauria; order Squamata; family Lacertidae; genus Podarcis; species Podarcis muralis. Next base: position 333,838 of record NC_135667.1, read on the forward strand.
AACTTTTCTTAACCTGAAGCACCACTTTAGCTAATGGGGCCTCCTGCTGTGATTTCTGTTCTCATCCTGAAGCAAAGTTCTTAACCCAAGGTACTATTTCTGGGTTAGCAGAGTCTGTAACCTGAAGCGTCTGTAACCCGAGGTACCACTGTAACAGGAAACTAAAATATTATCTTAAAGATTTCAAAATAAAACATTACAACTACAGAATACATATTTAACACAGAGTTATTTACATGGTTGAATTTATCTTAAGGCTGCCAGCATTTTCAAATGTACACAATTTTCACCCATATATTCAATAAACATTTTCTAATCTTCTTTAAACGTGTGTTCTTCTTGTTCTCTTATTCCATATGTTAAATCTGCAAGCTGTATATATATTCCATCTGCTTCAGTTGCCACTCTTCTTTGGTTGGGACCTCGCTCATTTTCCATTTTGGGGCTAACAAAACATTAGCTGCAGTAGTGGAATACATAAATAACCCTTTTTGACACCTGGAAATTTCCACCTGATGGCCAAAATCTTAAGCGTTTGTTCCCAGGTGCTCCTTTGTATTCAGATCAGGCCTCAGCACAATAATGTAGCACTTGGGGAGGAAGATGCAGCCCAGAAGCCCAGCACTGGAGGCCAACATAGAGAAGATCTGCACGGCCACCATGTACTTCCCCTTGGTGCTCAGGTAGGTGGGCACAAAAGACACCCAAACACTGCAGAAGACCAGCTTGGCTTCGTTGAAGGAGCCAGGCAGCTTCCTGGCTAGGAAAGCCACCGTGAAGCAGGTGGCAGCCAGGAAGCCCATGTAGCCAAGGGCGGCATAAAACATGGCCACAGAGCCTTCATTGCATTGCAAGATGACCTCTACCACCTTGGAGTGGGACTCTGGGAATGGGGGAGAAATCCCCAGCCAGGTAGTGCAGATGACAACTTGGACACTGGAACAGGAGACCACAATGGAGTTGGCCAGACTCTTCCCCAGCCATCTCCTCACCCTGTTCCCTGGTTTTGTGGCCAGGAAGGCCAGCACCACAACAATGGTCTTTGCCAAGAGAGAAGAAATGGCCACTGAGAAGATGATGCTGAAGGCCATTTGTCGGAGAAGGCAGGTCACTATTCTTAGCCGCCCAATGAAGAGGACAAGAAGGAGAGCAGAAAGGAGGCGAGGAGGATGTAGGAGAGGTCCCGGTTGTTGGCTTTGACTAGTGGGGTGTCTTTGTATTTAATGAAGATTCCCAACACAACTCCTGCTGTTATGAACAAGAGCAGAGCAATGGAAGCCAATAGGAACCCCCAAAGTTCTTCATAAGACAGAAAGGTGGTCATCGTGGGGACACACTGATCTCTGTCCTCATTTGCATGCTCATCGTCCGGGTATTTGGTGAAATTCTTGGCATCTGAGGAAGAGAAAAGTGTGGCTTCAGCATCACCTACATGACCTTCTGTGCTCTGCGCCATTTTGAAAATCTCAGCTGTTGTGGGGGAGGTTACGAAAGAAGAATGTGTAAATAGGTCACGAGAGGCAAAAAATAGTGTATTTGTTTTTTAAAAAATGTTCACACTTGTAGCCTGCCTTTCCATTGTCGAGTTAGAGGAGACCCCGTCCCCCCCCCCAAAAAAAAAGTTTAATCATCCAAGCAGCCTTGTGATCTAGGATTCGGTCAGAGGAAATGACAGCTCCACATCTGTAAACTGCATTGTAACCTTTTTGCCTAATTAATATTTCCTTTGACCTGTGCCAATTCCTTTATTCTTCTATTATTATTTATTGGCTGCGTTTGCATAGCCCTCGTCACCAGGGAGGCTCAGGCGTGTGTGTGTGTGTGTGTGTGTGTGTGTGTGTGGTTTCCCCGTTTTGTTCCCACACCAACCTTGCGAGGTCTCCTGGCTTCCTGCAAGTAACAATGTGATGAAAAACAGAGAAGCGAATAAAGGACCCACGTTAAAGATGTCTTTATACCCTTCTCAAAGAGTGTATCTGGGGGAGTCTATACCTTATTTCTATTCCCCCCCCCCCCGAAATGCCCTCTTCCTTGGAGTCACCCGCCTTTCTGGGAGAATATGGTCCCTTCCACACATGGAACACAAGCATAGCAGCAAGCGGGTTTTTCTGGTATCACCTTCTGGACATATCCAGGTCGACATCTTTCATTACACCTGGAACGAGGGACGGCCTAAGCATACAGGGGGAAATGTTAGGAGTATTGTTGACTATGGACTTCACTCATAGAGTTTGGAAAGGACCCAACAGGGGAGTCTCTCGTCCCACTGACCCTGTCGGCTTTGGCAGAGAAACCTCCTTTGTGGGTCTATAGCGAGTCTCCCCTTCATTCTTTCATCCTTCCTGATAAAGATGTGCTCATGGCAGAGTACAAGACATACACAAATGATATAGAACACAGGAAGAAGAAAACAGCAGAGATAGAAAAAAGGGGTGAAGATTATGCTTGAGCATCCTGTCACCTGAAGACTAATGGAAAAAAGGAGTCCTGGGTTATTATTGGAAGGAGTTTTGGGTGCTGGGAAAGAAGGGGAGAGATTAATCTCTTTTGGGAGAGTCTGCTCTATAGTGGGATGCGGATGGTGCTGTGGGTTAAACCACAGAGCCTAGGACTTGCCGATCAGAAGGTCAGTGGTTCGAATCCCCGCAACGGGGTGAGCTCCCGTTGCTTGGTCCCTGCTCCTGCCCACCTAGCAGTTCGAAAGCACATCAAAGTGCAAGTAGATAAATAGGTACTACTCCGCAGTGGTGTAGCGTGGGTTGTCAGCACCCGGGGCAAGGCAAGTAATTTGCGCCCCCTAACCCGTGGATTTGCGCCCCCTAACCCGTGGATTTGCACCCCCTAACCCTAACCCCCAGATGTTGCGCCCGGTGCGGCCAGCCCCCCCTGCACCCCCCACGCTACGCCACTGCTGCTCCGGCGGGAAGGTAAACGGTGTTTCCGTGCGCTGCTCTGGTTTGCCAGAAGTGGCTTAGTCATGGTGGCCACATGACCCGGAAGCTGTACGCCGGCTCCCTCGGCCAATAAAGCGAGACGAGTGCTGCAACCCCAGAGTCGGCCACGACTGGACCTCAGGGTCAGGGGTCCCTTGACCTTACCTGCACTATAGTAGAGAACTCTCCCCTCTGGCAACCATCACCCTCATCACCCTCATCCCCTGACCCATCTTCCCTTCCATTCCTCCCTCCCTTTTGCCACAACCCTGCTGGGTTTGCAAAGCAGAGGATGGTCAAGGCCATATTGGCGGGTTCCGGGGAGTGAGGAGGCCTCCTGAGCTGCTGGGGCCACTCAGGACCTGCTGTGAACCAAAATCTCCCGCCGTCCATTACGCGAGGGGACCCCCCAGGGAGGTATGATGTATCCTGCTTTACGCAATTACTATTCCAAGGGGAAATCCCCTGGGCTTCCAGGCCCCAAACTCTACTCGGTCGCAGCCCTTCCTCCCTCGTATCTGGGCACAGGATCGCAGCCAAAGTCCCGAAGGAAAAGGGCGGATGAGCTCCACTCATCCAAAGCAAGAAAAAGGGGGAAGAGAGCCCACCCCCAGTTAGGTGGGCATCAGGTGAGAAGTGACAGAGGCAGCTGGATCCGGCCCACCAGTGGCGTACGGAGGCGGGGACGGCACGCTCCGGGTGCCATCCTGACGGGGGGGGACATCGCCGTGCCACCCCCGGATGCTCGCCGCGGGCAACTAGCCCCGCCCCCAGGAGCTGCGGGATGTGGGACTGGCTGGCTGGCTGCACAGGCGACCTTTGGAACTGCCTGCGCATTGACCGACTGCAGGCTCCCTCGCCGCTTGCTTCCCGGCGCCTGCTAAAGCCGTTTCCGTTTAGGCGAAGCCTGTCCAAAGCTGACACAAGGTGTCATCCATTTTTAGCCTCTTGCTTGCTTAAACTTTTGCACAGTCTAAAATCCACCTTATACCTTTTTTCATCCTCGTTTGGGGATTGTTTTGTTTTGCTTTTTCAGAGTTGGCCGGTGGCATAAATTTTACGGGGTCTCTCTCCTCTCGAGGCTTCCAGAAACCGGCATTCAGAAACGTTTCCTGCCTCCGACTGCGGAGGACGGAGCTGAGCCCCCATAGCCCCCCCCCGAATATGCCCAACCCTCTTTTAAAGCCCCCCGGCTGGTGGCCCCGGCTGCCTCTCCTGGGAGGGAGCTCCGCAGTTTAGCCCTGCGCTTTCTGCTTCGCCCTCTCAGTTTGGGCAGCTGGAGCAAAACCCGGTGGCGTTGGCGGGTCTCCTGCAGCTGCAGGGGGCGCCACCGCGAGTGAGGCTGGACGCCACGCTGCCAACAACCTCCGGGTGGAGAGGGAGTCTGGCGAGGGGCTGCAGGTGCCCTGGGAGGGCTGGGGGGGGGGGACTCGTGGAGCAGCCCCTGCCCCACCTGCGGCCTCCAGACGAGAGTGCAGCCCCCGGCCGACCTGAAGGAGGACACGGCCCTCAACGACGTCCACTTCTGCAGCTGCTGCTTAGGGGGCTGCGGGGCACGCGGGGAGGTGGAAATGGGACTGCAACTCTTGCGTTAAAAAGTTGCTTCTCTGTCTCATCTCACAGAGTTTATTGAAAGGTCTGGGGGGGGGGACACCCCACAATTAAACAGCTGGTGATTCCTTCCTTGCTGGGAGCTGGGCTGGATGACCCCTGGAGTGCCCTTTCCATATCTCTACATTTCTTGGATTCTGTGATGTTGGAAGGTGGTGGCCTCGCCTTCGCTGGAGGTTTTTAAATAGGTTGGATGGCCCCCTGTCAGGGATTCTCCAGCTGTGATTTCTGCATTGCAGGGGGTTGGACTAGATGACCCTCGGGGGACCCTTCCAACTCTACTGTTCTGTGATGCATTGGGGATTTTAAAGCAGTGCCTGGGTGGCCGTCTGTCACACTGACTGGAGATTCCTGCACTGCGGGGGGGGGGGCCTAGACACCCCCAAGGTCCTTTCCCCACCTCTACAAGTCTAAAGGTCCTACATTTCCTCAAGGTCCGCCTGTGGCAGGTTCTGCGTCATGTCGCATCCTGCACAGCCCCCACAGAACCGCAGTCCCAGCCCAGATTGCGCAGGCCAGTCGCCTGAAATGCCAAACCCGGTTCCTATTTATTTACTTTCCACCTTATCTCTGGACGGAGAGTTTGTCTTCCGCCCAGCAGCCCTTTCTTTCCCTGGGCAGAAATTTCATTGGTGCGGCCCCTTCGAAAGGCATTGTGGTGTGTTTGGGGATAGATATAGCTGCTGGGAAATGTGGGGGTGGCCTGGGGGGCAAGGCAGTGCAGCACCTTCGCCCATCCTTGAAAATTTCCTTCTTGAGAAAACAGTGGGCGGAAAACCCCATGAGGTCATGGAGGAGGAAGCGAGAGGAGGAGGAGTGGGGGGGGGGGGGCATGCTGGATTCCCCAGACCTGACTCACGAGGAAGCTTTGCAAACCGAGAAGTGAAAGCAGACTGTGGCCTTCCGGGTTCTGCTTTCAACTTCAAAGTGAGCAGGCAGAGAGCAAGCGAAGATCATGAGGGCAGAATACTCCTTTGTGCAAAATTATTTATTTTTGTAACCATTTCTATTTACATATTCTTATGACATATCATTTGGTCTTCTGGCCCTCAGAAGGTCGAGGCTGAGAGGAGACCGGGAAGATGGAGCAAGCTGGTTTTCTCCTGCTCTGGAGGGTAGGACTCGAACTCATGGCTTCAAGTTGCAAGAAAGGAGATTCCCACTAAAGCTCAGGAAGAACTTTCTGACAGCAAGAGCTGTTCAACAGAGGAACGGTCTCCCTCGGGAGATGGTGGACATTCCCTCCTCAGAGGCCTTTAGCCAGAGGTCAGGTGGACATCTGTCATGGATACTGCAGCGAAGATTCTTGAATTGCAGGGGTTGGACTAGATGACCCCCAGGGTCCCTCCCAACTCTACAGTTTCTGTGCTTCTGTACAAAAATAAGGGGGCAGAGGGAAAGACACACGGGTAAAGTGCAAACGAGGGGGGGGGACTTCGAGGGTTTGGCTGCCAGACACCCCCCCAAAAAAATCCTTTTGAGAACAGGAGGGAGATTTTCAAGGGACACCTTTTGCACACAACCGGATTCCAGTATCTACACTCCCCACTCTCCCCCCTTGGCTCAAAGTCCTTTCATGCCCCCCCCCCAACTCTTGGAACAAAGTGATGCAGCAGACTTGCTGGAAACTCTGGCAAAATCCACCCTTGTTTAATCCAGCGGCCGCCAGGCTGGCTTCAGGTCTTCTCGCGATGATGCGGCAGGTGTATTTGCTCCTCTGTTGAAAGGGGAAAGAGGGACTCGTTAGGACGATTCGAGTTGCAGTCCACAACCTCTGGAGGGCTCCAGGTTGCCAAAGGCTGTTCTGTGGGGGGGGGCAGAGGAGACTTCCCACCGCCCCCTCCTTGCCCACCTGGGTCTCCGAGAGGAACGTGGGTCGCCCGCTGCTGCCGGTGTCTCCTCTGGCACACTACGGTGGTGGCAATGGCCACGGCAACCAGGGTGACAGCCAGCAAAGAAAGCACGACTGCTGGTGAGACCCCCCTTTCTGCCGTCTGGGGGGCCTGGCTAGCGGGCCCGGCTGCCCGGGGATCTGCAAGGCAAACAAAGAATTTCGAAGCACAGTCGAGGGACTTTAAAGAGGGTGGGAAGCCCCTTTCCATGTGCCCCAGTCCTCCCAGCACCACACACTCACCGTGGCCGAGTGGCGCAGGGCTTCCAGTTGACGTGGGGGGCTGTGTTGCGTCCTTGGGGACCTCTGGAGCTGGATGCATGGCAGGGGTCTCGTCGAGGACCCTCAGCGAGACCGTGGGGGGCGGAGCTGAGGAGGAGGCTCGGGAAGTGGAGGTGGAGGGCTTGGGCGCAGAGGTGAGGGCCAGCTTGGCAGGCGCATGGCTTGGACTCAGCATCACAGCACCCTTTTCTGTGGGAGAGAGAAATGCACACTGAGACTGCTGGGGGGCAGGAAAAGAGGCCATTCACAGGCTCATAGGACTGAGGGTCCTCTAGCCCAGCCTCCTGCAATAAGAAGACAGTTGTACCCTGGAATTTGAATGGAATCCGTTCCGGAAGTCCAATTGACTCCCAAAACGGTCCAAAACCAAAGCACGGCTTCTGATTGGCTTCAGGAAGCTCCTGCAGCCAATCGGAAGTCCCGTCGGGCGTTTGGCTTCCAAAAGAATGTTCAAAAACCAGAACAGTCACTTCCGGGGGTGCAGCGTTCGGGAGCCAAAACGTTTGAGAACTAAGCTGTTCCAAAACCAAGGTACGACTGTAATGGTAATTTTATTATTTATGTGTCGCTCATCTGAGTGGGTTGCCCCAGCCACTCTGGGCGGCTCCCAACAAATTATTATTATTATTATTATTATTATTATTACTATTAAATTTTATTTATATCCCGCCCTCCCCAGCCGAAGCCGGGCTCAGGGCGGCTAACAACAATAAAATAGTACAACATTCTAAAAACATTTCATTATAAAATTAATTCAACTCAAAATGATGGCAACCATTAGGCTAGAGTTCTGTGAGGATTACCAAAGGAGGGGGTCAGACTGTGCCTTGGCCAAAGGCCTGGTGGAACAGCTGTCTTGCAGGCCCTGCGGAAAGATGTCAAGTCCCACAGGGCCCTAGTCTCTTGGGACAGAGCCTTCCACCAGATTGGAGCCACAGCCGAAAAGGCCCTGGCTCTGGTTGAGGCCAGCCTGACTTCTCTGTGGCCCAGGACCTCCAAGATGTTTTTGTTTGAAGACCGTAAGGTCCTCCGTGGGACACACCAGGAGAGGCAGTCCCATAGATACGAGGGTCCTAGGCCATATAGGGCTTTAAAGCCCGAAAGCCTTGAAACATTAAAAACCTCCCCTTAGAGGAAGAGGTTTTTAATGCTTCCAGGTGTCTTCTAGTGAAGGGATTGTGGCTGAAGGTTCCCTGATGGGGGGCTGTGCAAATTCTGTCTGAAAGCCTCCACCTTCCCAAGAAGTCCTTTCCAGCCTCCAGTTGGCCGTTGCCCTCAGAAAGTTCAGCCAGAATCTCTGTGAGGGAGGCTGGGCTGAGAGAGGCAGGGACTGGGCACCACCTTGCGAGCTTTGTGGCTGCCAAGTGGGGATTCGAACTCGGGTCTCTCCCAGGTCCCCGCCTGACCACTAGGCCCCTTCACTTCTCGCCAGCCAGAGCACCCCCAAACCTTTTTTCTCTCTTTTTCACTCACCTTTTTCAGGGAATTCTTTCATCAGCGCTTGGACCCAGTCGCTGCTCTTTAAGCCGAGGTAACAGTCTCCTTGGGGGAACGTGAACCTGCCGAGGAAAAGGACGGAATGGAGCGGAGGGATGGAGGTGGAGAGCCAAGGGGCTGGCAGAGACGTAACGGAGCCGCCGAAGGATGGCAGGCAGGGAGAAGTCCCTTGTTCCAGGCAGGGAGGGTGGCCTACTTACTTGACTAAGTCCATGCAGGTTTCCCAGTTTTTCATCCGCTGAGGGTATTTGCTTAATTTCCCCTGCTTTTCGGAGTGTTTCTGGCAGGAGCCACAAGTCCCAGCAGCTGCTCCCTCGTTCCCTAGAGCTGTGGAAAGAGAAGAGCAGAGCTTCAGGAAAGAGTGGAGAGCGGAGAGGGCCGTTTTGGCCCACAATGAATGAGGAAGAGGAGGAGGAGAAGCAGGCAAGGGCCGAGTTCTCTTTGCCCTGGGCCCAGCAAAGGGGGGCTTGCTTTCGGGGTGGGCTTATGCTTAATTCCTAAAGGGAACGAGGTTTGGTCAGCGTAGAACACCTTTGCAGTGGCTGCCCATTTGCTTCCGGGCCGTTCAAGGTGCTGCTGTTAGCATAAAGGTAAAGGGACCCCTGACCATGAGGTCCAGTCATGGCCGACTCTGGGGTTGCGGCGCTCATCTCGCTTTATTGGCCAAGGGAGCCGGCACACTGCTTCCGGGTCATGTGGCCAGCAGGACTAAGCCGCTTCTGGCGAACCAGAGCAGCGCACGGAAACGCCCTTAAAAGTTTGGGACAAGTTTACCCATGAGAACACCTTGCCCCTTTGATTGGCGGAACTGACACTGCTGCAGATGCCACACAAGGCCCATTCCACATTTACAGGAAGCTGATCTTTTACTACAGCCTGCCCTTTGGAACTCCCTGCCACTTGATATGAAACAGGCGCCTTCCCTGTGTTCTTTCTGGCACCTGCTGAATGTATTCTTGTTTATGCAAGCCTAGCCCAGATGCTCAGAAAGCTGATGTGATTTTGACGATGGTTCTGTTAAAACCTATGCAGGATTTGAAGGGCAGCAACAGAGGAGAAATTGTAGTTTAATAATTTAGAATTAATGCATATAATGGATAAAATATAAGTAATATAGCAGCTTTATAAGTTAACAAAAGGATCCCATGGGTGACCAGTCAAAGGATATGAGAGATTTGTTTGGATTGTACTGTAAAGGAATTGGTGAAATTTGAAATAATAATAATAATAATAATAATAATAATAATAATAATAATAATAATAAAAATATTATTAAAAGAAGAAAGTCGAGGTAATTCTGATTTGTTTTAGTATTTTAACTTTTGTATGCTTTAAAGGTGATGACAAATCTAGACAAGGAGAGACATCACCTTGCCGACAAAGGTCCGTATAGTTCAAGCTCTGGTTTTCCCAGTAGTGATGTATGGAAGTGAGAGCTGGACCATCAAGGAGGCTGATTGCCGAAGAATGGATGCTTTTGAATTCTGGTGCTGGAGGAGACTCTGGAGAGTCCCATGGACTGCAAGAAGATCCAACCTCTCCATTCTGAAGGAAATCAGCCCTGAGTGCTCCCTGGAAGGACAGATCCTGAATCTGAGACTCCAAGACTTTGGCCACCTCATGAGAAGAGAAGACTCCCTGGAAAAGACCCTGATGTTGGGAAAGATGGAGGGCACAAGGAGAAGGGGACGACAGAGGACAAGATGGCTGGACAGTCTTCTCGAAGCTGCCAGCATGAGGGAGGCAGTGGAAGACAGGAGGGCCTGGCATGCTCCGGTCCAGGGGGTCACGAAGAGGCGGACACGACTAAACAACTAAACAACATGTTTTAAAGGAGGGTTGTGATCTTTTTTTGTTAACCACTTTGAGGTTTTCCATAATCATTTCATACATTGTATGTAATAATAATGCTGCACAATCCTGTGTTCAGCATCAGTTGTCCCTGCAAAAGCTTCAGGGCAAATAGATGCAGGGCTTTTTTCCACCCAGAACTCTCTGGAACTCAGTTTCAGGCCCCCTCGGATGGGCGCCATTATCCATTATAAGAGAACAAGGGAGTTGTTAATGGTGAGTTCTGGCACCTCTTTTCCTACAAAAACAGCACTGGATAGATTGCTCCATTTCCACTTTCGAAAGACTGTAATTTGTCATTCCAAAACTGGGGAGAACTTTCCTCCCTGTTTTTGCGCAGGAGCACAAGGGAGCCCCCCCCCTCCACCCCAAGATGGCACTAAAGCAGCAACATTGAGGGAGGGGCACACAATGGCCCACAAAGTGAAATGACTCGTGTGAACCCACCACCAATACACTGAGATGGCATTGATGGTGTGTTGCCTAGTTAACCGGTGGAACTCCCTTCCACAAGAGGCAGCAACGACCGCCAACCCAGATGACTTTGACAGAGGATTAGACAAATTCATGGCCCCAAAGGGGACCCATCTCACCTAGCATCCTGTCCCCTGAGTATCCAATTGCCCCCCCCCCAAAAAAAAACTTAGGAATCTAGATAGACTGCTTCTGGGCCCGGAGGTTCCTTAAGTACATGAGAAGAGCCTGACCAGCTCAGCCTCCTCTTCCTCCAGTGGCCAACCAACCAACCATACATAAATAATTTTAGTTCTATGTCTCCTTTCCACCGTTCAATCCATGCTCAAGGCGGCTTCCAACATGAAAGAAACCGTCACAAATGTAGCCATGAATGACAAATCAAACGTTTTAAAAAATGCAAAACCAAAGCAAGCAACGTCCACATAAATCACAGCAAAGTCTAACACAAAGACACAGCACAAAGAGAGTCCTTTTGACTATCAGTAACAGCCCCCAACAGAAACCTCCAAAGCAAGACCCCGGCCTCAGCTTTTGTAGCTGGAGTCAGTCCATTAAGGAAGGGAACGGCCAGAAACTGGCAGGGCTCCTCTTTCGCTCTCCTTGGACTTCTGTTGCAGCAAAAGTAACAAAGGCTTGAGGAATGTGGAAGCGTTGCTGTTTCCCCAGAGGCAGAAGAATAAAGCAGAAACGCTGGCATGGGTTTTAATCTGTTGACTTTCTGTGTGCCTTAAGACACTGTATTTTTCTCTCTCATTTTTTTTATTTCACCCCCCCCCCTTTTTTTTCAACAATCAAGCTGTGCACGCATTTTATGAAGCAAAAATAAACAGAAGAACGCCGTTTACGGAAGCCTTGAAATCACTGCGTGGAAAGTGTAGGTTTTTAATTCTAATTGTTTTTAGACTCTTTTGACTTGGCCTTTGTTTTCAGTTCTCAAGGGTGAGGCTTGTGAGACGGCATGAAAAGAACCTGCTGGATCAATGGCCAGGAGCCTAGATGGATTCAGAATATTAGACAAATTCATGGGGGAACGGGCCTGATCCACCAAACTCTTATTATGTTCTTATGAGTGGGGGGAGGGGGGCCCAGCCTGGAGAGGCTCCGAGAGCATGAAAAGCAGCGTTAGAAACTCAGATAGAGAAGCTAATCGCCAGATGGCCCCTTAAGCCCAGGTCACAGTCACCACAAGAAAGTATGCCTAGCTGCCATTATTATTATGATGATGATTCATTTCATTTCTATACTGCTTTATATTTCATTGAAAAAATCTCAAAGTGTTTCCCAACACATCAAAACATTAAATTAAACAAATTAGAATAAAATTTGGCCAAGGCACAGTCTGACCCCCTCCTTTGGTAATCCTCTAGCCCAGGGGTCTGCAATCTTTAAGACAAAAAGAGCCACTTGGACCCGTTTCCGAAGAAAAAAACAACAACTGGGAGCCGCAAAACCATTGTGACATTTAAAGCATGCGCGCCGCTGCCCTCCGATCTGACAGTGGGCGGGAAGGTGACGTCGGGACGGTGCATGACTAACGCACGCACCGCCCCCATGCGACGTCACAGCCAGTACAGCGCCTGCCACAGTGAGGAGTGTCGGGGCGCACAATGTGTCTCCTCCCCTCGCTAGTATCCGCCCTGGAGCCGCGGCAAAGATGTAAAAGAGCCACATGCGGCTCCGGAGCCACGGGTTGCAGACCCCTGACCTAGCCCAATGGTTGCCATTAATTTGATTCTGAATTGATTTTAAAATGAATTGATTTTTAGAATGCTGTTTTATTTTTATTGTTGTTAGCCACTCTGAGCCAGACTTCCGCTAGGGAGGGCGGGATATAAATAATGTTTTTTATTTTTATTATTATTAAAAGAAATTCAAACTTCCAGGGAAATATTTCAGATCCTTCTCTAAGGGGCATTTTACTTCCCCCATATTTATTTACCTACTCAATTTTTAGAGCTGCCTCCCAGCCGAAGGACCCTAGGAAGCCAGTGTGGGGCAGCGGTGAGAGCGGCAGGTGAGGACCTGGGAGATCAAGGTTCGAACCCGCACTCAGCCCTGGGTGGAGTCAGGCACAGCCTCTTCACCTCCCTCGCAGGGTCGTTGTAGAGATTAACGGGGGGACGGGACTGTGTCTTCCTTGGAGGAAAAGGAGGGGTATAAATGTAGTGGATCAGCTCTTCTGCTGACCTGCTTAAGAAAGCTGGAGGGCCCAGCCAGGCGGAGATGTCCACTGCCCACCTGGCATCCAGAGATCTGTCTCCATGTGGTGACAGATGGACCCACAACAGTCGCAAGATGTGCCTGGCGCCTGGCTGATTCCTAACACAGGTGAGAAGAGTCTGGCTGCTGGATCAGGCCAAAGGTCCACTCAGCCCAACATCATCCTGGACTGACCAGACAGGATCCAAGCACGACTGGAACATTCTGCAGTACTTTTGAATTTGCTTTTAGTAACACTTTGCATATTTTGCATTTGTAGTGGCACTGTTTTGTATTTTACAGTTGCTCCAGACATTAACCAAAAGGGGTCACTCTCCCCACTAGTGAGCCCCAGAAACTGGTCTGAGGAAGCCTCTGTCCGTGGGGGCAGAGCAGGGCCACCACTGACCACGCGGGTCCAGATGTCTGATGTAACGGGCGCCGTGCAGAGGGAGGGAAGCAAGATAGAAACTTGGTAGGTAACTAAACACATCACAGCCTTTCCTGCTGGGAAGTTGTGATCCAAAATATCTGGCGGGTTGTGTTTTTCTTTTTTTGGTGGGGCAGGAGGCTGCCCAAAACGAACAACAGATTTCTTGTAGCCGAAACCCCCATGGGGCTGAGAGCCTGGCAAAGTGGGGGGGGGTCTTGCCCCAAGGACCCTGTTCAGCCTGCTAGGTGCCACCCAAGGGAGCTCCGGGAAGGGGTCCAAGAGGGGGTGGCTTCTCCAGCACAGAACGGGGTGGGGGCTTTTGCAATAGCTGCTCCAAACGCCTCAGTTAAGAACATCAGAAAAGCCTTGTTGGCTCAGTCCAGTGTCCCTTCTAGTCCAGCCCCCTGACCTCACAAGGGGCCAAATGCCCCTTAAAGGTAAAGGGACATCTCGCTTTATTGGCTGAGGGAGTCGGTGTACAGCTTCCAGGTCATGTGGCCAGCATGACTAAGCCACTTCTGGCAAACCAGAGCAGCGCACGGAAACGCCGTTTACCTTCCCGCTGGAGCGGTACCTATTGATCTACTTGCACTTGACGTGCTTTCGAACTGCTGGGTTGGCAGGAGCAGTGGGCAAGCAACGGGAGCTCACCCCGTCGCAGGGATTCAAACCGCTGACCTTCTGATTAGCAAGTCCTAGGCTCTGTGGTTTAACCCCCAGCGCCACCCGCGTCCCTATAAATGCCGCTTAGAACCAAGGAATCCAGATAGACTGCCACTGGGCATGAAGGCTCCATCAGAAGAGCCGGCTGGATCAGGCCAGTGGTTCATGCAGTCCAGCACGCTGTTCTCCCAGTGGCCACTCCCCCCCCCCAGCTCCGGTTTCCAGAGACTGGCATTCAGAAGCAGGAGGCAGAGCAGCCCCTCGCTAGCCCCCTCCTCCTCCCTGAATTTGCCCAGCTCTTCTGGAGAGCCGGCCCTGCCTCCGCAGTTCAGCTCTGCGCTGCCTGAATCAGGGGTTTCTCTTCCCCGTCCCCAGCAGTCCTGCGCCCTCCCCGCCCCCCGGCTCCCCCGCCCAGCCCTCCTTTCCCCGGCTCCAGCCCCTCCCGGAGCCCCGCGCAGCCTTCGGACGTCCCAGAGGCGGCCCCCCGCCCGTCCCACCCGGCCCGCGGGCGCCTTACCTGGCCCCGCCAGGAGGAACGCCAGCAAGACGGGCAGCCGCCACCCCATGCTTCTCCTTCTGCCTCCGAAAACGAAAGGGACCGGCGGTGGGATGGCGCACTGGGACTTTCCGGTGCCAGGAGGCGAAGGCGGAGCGCAGCCCCAGCCCGGAAGCCTCTCCCTCGAGGGGGCAGCGGGGAACTCCCCGGGAAGAGGGAGCGGAAGGCCGCCGGTAGACTGGCCCCGATCCTGGGGGGCCCATTGGCCCAGCTTCACTAGCCCCGCCATTTCCCGGGGTGGGGGGTTCATCGCCCACATTTGGGATCCCTTTGAGTGCCCTCGATTTACCCCCCCCCCCCCGTCTAGGATGAGGAGAGAAGCGGAGAGAGGTTCTCTGCATCCACACCGGGCGAACATGGATAAACGTCCATCTCTGCCATGTGCCCCCCCCCGCCCCTCCTTCCTTTCTATTCACCTTGCAGCGAGAGACTCGAGGAGCTTCAAATCCAGTCCTCTCGCCTCTCGGAAGATGCTTCCGTCCTGCCCTCGACTGGCTGACATCCGATGAGAACATCGGAAGAGTCCTGCAGCCGCTGGATCGGGCCCCACAGGGGTCATCCATAACTCTCCCCTCCTCCATGAATGTCTCTCATCCTCTTTTATGGCTATCACGGCCTCCTGCACAGCAGCCAACTCCTAGGGGCCACGGTCCCTTTGCGCCACCAAGAAAATATTTGAGGGAACCAGGCTGGATTGAGCTTCACTTTGTTGGGTCTCATCCAGTTTACTGAGGCAGGACTCTGGTCCAGCACTTCCAGTGCCTCACCTGCAGATGTGAAGGAGAAATAGAGCTGACAGTGTACTCCAAACCTCCAGATGTCCCCACCCTTGGTTTCACGTAGATGTTAAACAACATGGGGGACAGGATGGAGCCCTGTGGAACCCCACATTGAAGGCTCCATGGGGCTGAAAAGCATTTGCCAAGATCCCCCCTGGGAATGGCCATCCAAGTAGGACCAGATTCACTGCAAAGCAGTGCCACCCAGCCCTAGTTCAGGCAATGGTTGATGGTATTGAAAGCCACTGAGAGGTTGAGAAGAATTAACAGGGACGTGTTTCCCTGTCTCTCTCTTTCAAGAGAAGTCATCATTCAAGACCACCAAAGCAGTTTCTGTGCCAAAACTGCACCAAACCCTGATTGAAATGGATCTAGAAAATCAGTTTCCTCCAAGAGCCCCTGGATCTGGTCCACAACCACTTGCTCCAGAACCTTGCCCAGGAAAGGGAGATGAGCAACTGGCCGGTAGTTAGATTTTCCAAGCCCAGAGAAGTTTTACTGAAGAGTGGTTTTACCACGGCCTCCTTCAAAGAGTCAGGGCCAACCCTCAATGCAGGAATCATGGATAAAGCACCTCTGACAGGCGGCCACCCACCCTCTGCTTACAAACCTCCAAGGAAGGAGAGTCCACAATCTCCCAAAGGAGTTTGTTCCACTGGCCTGACAGCTCCTATTGTCAGAAAGTTCTTCCTGATGCGGGTGAAGCCTGTGAACGTGGGACTCGGCGGGCACCTTTTGCGCCCCCCCAACTCGCAAGGAGACCCGTTTACGGGCTTCGGAGCGGAGCGGGGTGAGTGGCGCGGTGCTGTGAGTCAACTGCTTTTATCGCGGAGCCGCATAGCCGTTGCTGGAGAGCGCTGACTTTTTCTTGTGGACGATTGGATTTTAAACAACAACCCGTGAGTAGAACGGAAATTGGGCTTTTAAAGTATTTTTTAATTGTCACTGGTCGGGGAAGGTCTAAACAGGAAGTCCACCTCCCCTTTCTGTAAATAAACTGAAGCAAAGAACTTGTTAACTAAGGGCGTGGAAAGTCTTACGTAAAGGATCTAAACTCCACTGATTGAAACTACTATCAATATCAATGGCCGAAATATTGGGAAATTTTGGAACAAGACGGAGATAGACTAAAACTGCAGAGTTTTGAGAAACTAAAGAACAAAGTTCCAGTTACAGATAGGTAGCCGTGTTGGTCTGCCATAGTCAAAACAAAAAAAATTCCTTCCAGTAGCACCTTAAAGACCAACTAAGTTAGTTCTTGGTATGAGCTTTCGTGTGCATGCACACTTCTTCAGATACAGTGTATCTTCAGATACAGTGTATCTGAAGAAGTGTGCATGCACACGAAAGCTCATACCAAGAACTAACTTAGTTGGTCTTTAAGGTGCTACTGGAAGGAATTTTTTTTGTTTTGTTTTAAAGAACAAAGTGTGATACTGGCTTCATTATTATCAGATAATGGAGGCATATAATTTGGACAAGAAAATTGGCTTCGAGGTGGAAAAATCAAAATTAGAAACAGAACTGTTAGAACCCAAAACGAAGAATTTGTCAAGGATGTATAACTTGCTGTTGAAATGGAATACTCAGGACAAAACGGTGAAATCTGTTATGATTAAATGGGCACAAGATGTTGGACACAATATTATGTTTGCTGACTGGGAACAGTTATGGACACAGGTATGAAGCTTACGGCATGTAATGCCTTAAGAGAGAATATTATGAAAATGATATACAGGTGGTACATGACACCAGTCAAGCTTGCAAAAATCTATCATTTGCCCGATAATAAATGTTGGAAATGTAAAGAAATTGAAGGTACAGTGGTACCCCGCAAGACAAACGCCTCGCAAGACGGAAAACCCACTAGACGAAAGGGTTTTCCGTTTTGGAGGCGCTTCGCAAAACGAATTTCCCTATGGGCTTGCTTCGCAAGACGAAAGCCCATAGGGAAATCTCCGGGACAGCGGGGAAGCACAGCGCGTCTTCCCCACTGTCCTCGGACCTCCTCCCGCCGCCAGGCTTCGGAACGCCTCCTCCCGCCACCCGGCATCGGAACGAAGCTCCGATGCCGGGCGGGGGGGCGGGGACACCTTCTCCCGCCGCCCGGCTTTGGATGGCTTTCCTGAAGACTTGGGGTGGGAGGAGGGTTTTCCTTCCCACCGCCAACATTCAGAATGCTGTTCTGAATGTTGGCGGTGGGGAGGAAAAACCCTCCTCCCACCGCAAGCCCCGGGAACAGAGGAGAAGCGCTGCGCGCCTTCCCCTCTGTTCCCGTACCTGTCCTGAAGGCTTGCGGTGGGGAGAAAAGCCCTTCTCCGCACCGCCAGCCTGGCAAGCGGTTTCCCTAGGAACGCATTAATTGATTTTCAATGCATTCCTATGGGAAACCGTGCTTCGCAAGACGAAAAGCTCGCAAGAAGAAAAAACTTGCGGAACGAATTAATTTCGTCTTGCGAGGCACCACTGTACATTCTTTCACCTTTGGTGGATGTGCCCAAGGATTAAGGCTTTCTGGGAGACGATATATAATGAATTGAAAAAGGTATTTAAATATACCTTCTTGAAGAAACCAGAGGCCTTTCTCCTGGGCATAGTTGACCAATCGGTGTTAAAGAAGGATAGAACTTTCTTTATGTACGCTACAACAGCAGCAAGAATACTTATAGCAAAGTATTGGAAGACAGAAGATCTACCCACTCTGGAAGAATGGCAGATGAAGGTGATGGACTACATGGAATTGGCGGAAATGACTGGCAGGATCTGAGACCAGGGAGAAGAGTCAGTGGAAGAAGACTGGAAGAAATTTAAAGACTATCTACAGAGACATTGTAAAATTAATGAATGTTAGAATGATATTGGATTGAAATTAAGTGGTTTCTAGCTGTAATGGTATAAAAGAATATGAAAAAATGGTTTTTTATAAGTAAAAATTCAAGGTTATAATAATTTAAGATTAAAGATCTGGGTAGAATAAAGAGGGAAAGAAACTGCTGAGCTAATAAATTGAACTGGAATACAAAAAAGGGAGGTCCGAGGAGGTCCGAGAAACAAGTAAATGAAAAATAATGTGTTGAAAAGACTGATTGTTTTTAACTACTTTTATTTTGTACTTTTTCCTTTTCCTTTTTCTATTTTGTAATGTAAAAATCTTAATAAAAAATTTATATAAAAAAAGAAACTACTATCAATATCTTCTTAGAAGCAGGGAAGCCTGCAGGTGAGGGTTAAAATTTGGGAACTGAAGCGCCACTTCCCTAAAACCGGGAGCGGTCTGTGAGAGCCCATTGACGGATAAATCTGACAGCTGTCAAGTTAGCTGTCAAGATACAAGCTAGCTATTAAAATATAAAAGAAGGACTTTGTTTCTACTGTCCGTTTCAGTATTTAAAAAGAAGGAAGGAATTGTTACAATTTTACGTTTGGGACCTTTGGGACTGTGCTGGAAGGAGTGATAAAAGGAACTTGTGTCCCTCTAGAGGGAGCTCTGGGATATTGTCGTAAGGACGCAGCTGGGAAATTGCTTAAGATAAAAGTTTTGAGAAACTAGTTTTGACCTTGGACTTCTTAAGGATGGCGGTCGGGAAGGAAGTCGAGTGTCAATTGAATAGAACACCTTATTTGTTGGGAAAGCTGCAAGACCAGATAAATGTTATGGCTACCAATGTTGTAAACTTGGGAACAAAAACAGGCATTAGTAAAGAAGTTGACAAGAACCCGGCACAAGAATCTTTTCCAACTGAACAAATTGAAGAATCTGAGAAGGAGGAATCTGTTGTGATTAAAGTGATGCAAGGGGGAGCCGTAACCCTACAGAGGCAAATGGTGGACTATAACTCGAGGCCTTACAGGATGGCAACTAGGAGGAGCCAGTTTTTGGAGATGGAAGCCCGGCTTGGTTTGGAAAACGAAAGATGGAGAGATCACCCTATGGGGAGCTCAAATGACTTTTGGGATACAAATCTGAGTCAGGCGGAGGCCGGAGTTTGAAACAAGATTTGGAATATCCTATAGGCCCTATTTCTAACTACGGAAGTCTGGCATGCCTGCTAAGAAGGAATATGACTACCGACGGGTTGGAGCTTCACCGAGACCAAAGACTTTAACACCAAAGACTATCAAAAAGACCGGCAGAGGGGACATGAAAGAGATTTAAGAGCCTCAAACTTAAGATCTCCGGGTTGATGGTTTTCCGAGATTGATGGAACTATCGCTAGGGGCCGAAACCGGGGAGGGGAGTTGGTGAAAGGAAATTGGGAATTCAAAATGTATATATTATAATTTGTTTTGTTTTTTAATTATTATTATTATCTTTTAATGAGAGATGGGGAAATCGTGGAATGGAATTTTTTCTGACCCTAGGGGAAACGTTTTAAGAATAAGCTTAGATATATAAGGTTTAAGAGAAATAAGATTAAATAAAGTAAAAGTGGATGATTAATTGGTGAAAGAAAGAATGGGAAACTACAGTATAATAAGATAAGATATAAGGATAAAAATAAGGTGAAGGATTTGCTGAAATATCTATATGAATTAGAATGCAAAGAGGGGAGGTGTGAGGAGGTCAAGGAGATAAGTTAAGAAAGGGAGTTATATTAAGGTTTAACTTGTTCTTTTGCTTTTCTTTTTTGTTTTTTGGATTGTGTTTTTTTTCTTTCTTTTTTTTAGTTGTTTTTGCTCTTTCTATTTTTCTATTTTTATTTTTCTCTTGGATATGTTTTGTCTTTATATATTGTGTTCTTTTTTGTAATCTTTTAAAACTTGAATAAATATTATTTTTTAAAAAAGAAAGAAAAGAAAGTTCTTCCTGATGTTTATCCAGAAGGGCCTCTCCTGAAACTTGAAGCCTTTTACAGTGGTACCTCTGGATGCAAACAGGATCCATTCCTGAAGCGAACGCAACCCGCATCAGCGCATGCCATGATTCACCACTTCCGCACATGCACGTGACGTTATTTTGAGTGTCTGCACATGCACGAGTGGCGAAACCCGGAAGTAACGTGCTCTGTTACTCCCGGATCGCCGCAGAGCGCAACCTGAAAATGCTTCACTTGAAGCTACTTCAACCTGAGGCGTGACTGTATCTTGAGTCTTCCCTTCCAGAGCAGGACAAAGAAAGCTTCTCATGGAACTAGGAGAGGGAAGGGACCAACAGAGTCATCTAGTCCAACCCCTGCAATGCAGGAATCTTTCACACATGCGATGACTGATGAGATATGTATTAGAGGGGTGGGGGGCATGCAGCCTTCAGCAAGAGATGGTGGTGCTGAGGCAGGGGTACTGTAATGGGGTTGCTCGTGCGTAAGCTGCTGCCTCTCCAGGCTAAATTCCCTTGTTAAAACTTTCTGACTGGACAGCCCTTCTCTTCGTGGCTGCCTCAGTCGCTAGCAGAATCCGTCAGTGGGCGTTTCTTAAACCTCTTCCAACATAAAAGTTGTTTGACGCCCAGTCTCCTCCTACTCTCACTGTGCGGAAGTCTTCTGCGCAGGGAGGGCGTGGGTAGCGGAGGACCTGTGCTCTCCCCGCTGGTGTCCAGTGAAGAGTCCTGGAGCCCTCTCTCCGATTCCCCCCTCTGCCCCCCTTTATCCCTGGTGTTGCGCTGATTTGCTTCCCCCTCTACTGAGCTGCCTCTCTCCCTGCTGGGCCCTTCTCCAGCATCATCTGGGAGCCTCCCCTTCGCCTCTCGCTCCGATGTCAGTTCCCTGACAGGTACCCAGAAAGGAAGCAGGAGACAAGGGGGTTTGTGGGTGGGGAGCTGCTTCTTCCAGAAACACCTCCCCATTGGCTGCCATCTTTGTTCTGGGCTGCGGGTGCCAGACTGGGTGGGTGGGGATGCTTGGAGAGTGCAGGTGGGGGCCTTGAGGTGGATGAAACGCCCCACCAGGGAAACGCTAGGCCTGGCTGGGAAAGGCTTGGGAGGGGGAGCAACAGCTGGGCTGTGGTCAGGGTGGATAAAAATCAATGGTTTTTTTTAAATTTAAAGCAAATTTTTAAAAAATAAAATGCTTTTGGATGAAAAGTCTTTCTAAATATAGTTTTCTATTTAAGTTACATTATAGTCCAAAGGCTATTCATCAGGAAATAAGGATTTGTTTTAAGTTTTTCATATGTGCTAACACTCAGTCTAATATTTTTTTAAAAAAAATTAACCACATCAGTTTCCAAACATGGATACATATGCTATAATGTTAATGTTTTAGTTAAATAAAATGTTTTTGTCAGAGCTGCCTCAGGTCCCAGCTCACAGAGGACCAACGCCAGTCCGTTGTTATGTAAAATAGTCTTTATTGAAGTTTAGTTTCTCTTTTACAGCCACGGCGCGCAGCTCTACGTCTTAAACCCTAGACCGCCGAAGCTCCGTCTGAGTCTCCTCCCCCCAGACACCAGTTTAAGACCCTAGCCTTGCTCCACCTCTTTCTCTGCTCCCTCCTCCTCTGGGTCCGCTTGTCCGCCGAGGTCCTGCCCTTCCTAGACTCTTCTGACGCTGAGTCCCCTGAGTCTTCCCCCTCCCTCCGGCGAGCTTTAGGACCTGGTTCCCAATCCGGGTTTTCTGCTGTCCCGCGCGCCTGTACATTTGAACTTGGCGCGCGCACCCAGCCTGCCACTTTCCTCCTGACCGTTATACTGCTCCTGTCGCTGCTCCCCTCTTCGGGGACGCTAGCTGGGTCTGACTCCTCCTCCCTGCTTGCCGGAGGAGACGCTGACTCTGACCTATGGGACTCTTCCCCCCCACTACGCTCTGGTGGGGAAGCTGGTCCTGATTTCCAGCTACTGCTTTGGGAGTCTCCGCTGGCCCCCTGCTTCTGGTGTGTCCCCCCCGGGACCTCCCTTGCCCTGGCCATCGGCGCCCCCTTCTGGGAATCTTCTGATTCACTGGAGAGGCTCATGGAATCTCTTGGGTCACTGTCATTCTGCCCTCCGCTGCCCTCAGATTCCTCCCCTTCGCTCTCCATTTCCTCTCTCCCCTGCGCCTCTGCTCCTGAGCGCCTGACAGTTTTGAATGCTCTTTTGTCTTCTTTTTTGTAACTTTACTACAACTGTAGCAATACACATTGTAAGGTTGTTTCTCCGCTACGGATCTAACCCACCCTCCTTCACAACTCCTATCTACCCCTCTCCACAACTGTCTCTACTCAAGAACCTGGAGACCACCTGGACCAGAAGACCTGGAAGACCTGCTCCCTGCCTTGCAGGCCTTTTCCCACCGGGTCAGGGAGGGCAGGGCCCAGACTGACTCCTGGGGGGGGGGGTTGTAGCTGCTGCTGCTGTTGCTGTTGTTTTGTATCTTTTTTTAAGTTGTTGTGATTTATGTGGAAATTGTTTTGTTTGCTTGAGTATTTTTAAATGTTTCATTTATTGGTTATGACTAACACCCAACACTTAGTTTATTAAGTCTGTATACTGCTTTAATCTGAAAACATCAGGGCGGTTCCCCCTATTAAAATGCAAAAGAAAAACACAATACATAAAAAGAAAAAATGAAACAAACCAGTGATCTGCCTCCCACAAACACATTTAATAGGTTAGAGAAAGTTTAGTAAGCCAAAGGCCTGATTGTTATGTTGTACTTACTCAAACAGCCTTCCAAATTCACAGCCAATCACCACTCACCCCCAGAATTTGAAACTTCCCCCTCCCCCAGCTAACATTGCCTTAAATCTATTATAATACTGTACTTACTATTATTCCATAAATTACTTTGCTAGAGGAGTATACAACTTTAGACACAAACACCAGAATATGGCACCCAAATTTTAAGCAAACATGCATGGACAATTTCTAAGAGTCTCATGGGAGAGCCAGTGTAGTACATTGCTCAGAGTATTTGACTACACCCTGGGAGACCTGGGTTCAAATCCCTACTTGACCATGAAGCTCACTGGGAGACCTTGGGGAGCCTAACCTAACTCACAGTTGTTATGAATGGCATGTTTTGAATGAGCCACAAGATGGCTGAAGACCACCACACATTTTAGGCTGAAGAACACCTTACAAAATGGATGCTATTATGAATGAAGTGTGTTATGAATGAACTGTGCTGATCAAAAGAAGCGAATGGAATGTTCATGTTCTGGCAAAAAGTCCTGTACCTACAATGAAGCATAAAGACTACGCCATGCAATGCTAGCCCCAAAGAGTGAGTGTTGTACCGTGCCAGAAGACCGGGTACAAAGAGTAAGAGTTGTGATATGCCTAGAACATGCTAAAGATGGAGGACTGCCAGGAACATGTCACTCAGGAACATGAGACTTAGATGCACAATGAGAAGAGCGTATAAGATTAGTCTCTTTCGGACTGAGGTGTGAGTCAGACGCAGTCGAGATCCGGCTGCCTGCCAGCCACCCTCTAGGTCTGGCCAACCCAGAGAAGGTGTGTGTGTGTGTGTGTGTGTGTGTGTGTGTGTGTGTGTGTGATTGCGTGTGTGTCTGAGTGCATGTTCCCTTGTCTTGTTATGTGTTAAGTTTGTTAATCAATAAAGCAATGTTGTATAGAAATTCCAATACACATTGGTTGTCTGCTTATTTGTGTTCTCTCTCTGGGGTGCACTATGTCTCATTCAAGCTAAACATCTAAACAGATAAGGACCCTGATTATTCTGTACAGGGTTATTCTCACGATTGTAAAGGAGGTGAAGAACCATGTAACCCCACAAGAACATAACAAGAAAGAAGATTCTGACTAATCATCAGCGGCGTAGCGTGGGTTGTCAGCACCCGGGGCAAGGCAAGTAATTTGCGCCCCCTAACCCAGGGCAAGGCAAGTAATTTGCGCCCCCTAACCCGAGGCAAGGCAAGTAATTTGCGCCCCCTAACCTGGGGCAAGGCAAGTAATTTGCGCCCCCTAACCCAGGGCAAGGCAAGTAATTTGCGTCCCCTAACCCCTAACCTGCTACCGCTGCCAGCTTCTTCTTGCTGCTGCCTGGGCTGGGGTATTTACGGTAAGGTAGCCACGGCGGCGGCGGCGGGTCCGTGTCAGGTGATCTGAGGCAAGTTGCTGCTGGCACTGCTGCCCAAACGACGCTGCTTGCCCGGAGGAGGAGGGCAGAGAGGCGAGGAAAATGCAACATGGCCCAGCTGCTGCAGCAGCAGCGACGGCGGTGGGGCTGTGAGGAGGGGCTGCCTGGCGCGCCCTCCGCGGCCCTGACGCGCGGGGACCGCGGCGAGCGCTGAGAGCCGCTGCCAGCTCGTCAGTTCCGTGAGACATGGGGCTCTGCTACAGCCTGCGCCCGAGGCTCTTCGGTGACTCCGGAGGCGGCGAGCGCGCCCCCCCCCGATGTTGCGCCCGGTGTGGCCGGCCCCCCCTGCACCCCCCACGCTACGCCACTGCTAATCATCAAGATGCATTGCACTGGTTAGACTAGATGACCCTCAAAATTCCTCCCAAAGCTACTACTCTATGACTCCAGGATTTTCCCCACTGTGAGTTTTTCATGGGAAGTGAGATTTCCTTCCAGCTGAAGCTCTTTCCGCATTCCAAGCCCTATTCAGGTTTATCCGTCGTATGCATTCTTTGGTGGGAAGTAAGGTGGTCTCTCCGACCGAAGCTCTTCCCACATTCCAAGCACTCATATGGCTTCTCCCCTGTATGAATTCTTTGGTGGGAAGTGAAATGGGTGCTCCATCTGAAGCTCTTTCCACACTCTTGGCATTCAAATGGTTTCTCCCCAGTGTGAATTCTCTGATGTCGATGGAACCCATGTCGTGTAGTAAAGCACTTTGTGCACTCCAAGCAGTGATATAGTTTCTCCCCTGTATGAATTTTTTGGTGGGAAGTAAGACTCTCCGTCCTGGAGAAGCTCTTTCCACATTCCACACACTGGTATGGTTTCTCCCCTGTATGAATTCTTTGGTGGGAAGTGAGATGGGACCTGTCACTAAAGCTCTTTCCACACTCTTGGCATTCAAATGGTTTCTCTCCCTTATGAATTCTCTTATGTCGATGGAACCCATATCGTGTAGTAAAGCACTTCTCACATTCCAGGCACTGAAATGGTTTCTCCCCTGTATGAATTCTTTGGTGAGAAGTGAGACTCTCCTTCCTGAAGAAAGTCTTCCCACATTCCACACACTGGTATGGTTTCTCTCCGCTGTGAATACTCTGGTGTCGACGGAAGTATCTGCTTGTAGGAAAAGACTCCCCACAGTCCAAGCACTTATATGGTTTCTCCCCTGTGTGAATTCTTTGATGGGAAGTGAGACATGAGCTCCGCCTGAAGCTCTTCCCACACTCTAAGCACTGATATGGTTTCTCCCCAGTGTGAATTCTCTTGTGTTGATGCAAGTCTCTTCTTGTAGTAAAGAACTTCTCACATTCCACACACTGAAATGGTTTCTCCCCTGTATGAATTCTTTGATGGGAAGTTAGATAGGTCCACTTCCTAAAGCTTTTCCCACATTCCAAGCACTGGTATGGTTTCTCCCCACTGTGAATTCTCTTATGTTGATGTAAGTTTCTTCTTGTACTAAAGAACTTCTCACATTCCGGGCACTGAAATGGTTTTTCCCCTGTATGAATTCTTTGATGGGAAGTGAGACTTCCCTTTTGACTGAAGCTCTTCCCACATTCCAAGCACAGAAATGGCTTCTCCCCACTATGAATTCTCTTATGTTGATGCAAATCTCTTCTTGTACTAAAGAACTTCTCACATTCAAGACACTGAAATGGTTTCTCCCCTGTATGAATTCTTTGATGGGAAGTGAGATAGGTCCTCTTCCTGAAGCTCTTCCCACAATCCAAGCACAGAAATGGTTTCTCCCCTGTATGAATTATTTGATGGGAAGTAAGCCTATGCTTCCAACTGAAGCTTTTTCCACATTCCAGGCACTGATATGGTTTCTCCCCAGTGTGAATTCTCTTATGTTTCCATAGCTTTTTTCTTGCAGCAAAGCACTTTGTGCATTCCAAGCACTGATATGGTTTCTCCCCTGTATGAATATTTAGATGGGAAGTAAGACTATTCTTCCGACTGAAGCTCTTTCCACATTCCAGGCACTGAAAGGGTTTCTTCCCAATAGGATTTCTTTGATGGGAAGTGGAATGGGAGCTCTGACTGAAGTTCTCTCCATGTTCCAAATCTTGATATGGCTTCTCCACTGTGTGGATTTTGTCCTGTTGTCCCTTGTTCTTAATTTCTGATTCATCACCACCTGCAACGAAGAGAAGAACAGGTCAGAGCCTAAGAAAGAAATGGAGTTCCCAGTTTTTGAATAATGCTAATGAACATTTGTGATCAAGGAAGATCTGAAGGGAGTTACCATATTTTTTGCACCATAACACTCACTTTTTTCCTCCTAGAAAGTAAGGGGAAATATCTGTGCGTGTTATGGAGGAAATGCCTACGGGTGGCATGCCTATGGATTTTCCTCCTCTAAAAACTACGTGCGTGTTATGGTCGGGTGCGTGTTATAGAGCGAAAAATACGGTAGATGGGAAGTCTTACTGGAGAGTTCACTGCCTTTGCTGACTGACATTCACTGTCATATTTATGGGAAATTCAGATTCAAAAAGGATGTTCTTGTTTGGGATGAAATTTCTTTGGCTCAGTCATGGAACCAACTCCATCTGCAAGGTCAGAACTCTATTTGAATATGAATTGGATTCTCTGTCTACCAATTACCTAGTGTCCAGCGGAGAAATAAAATACTGAGTAATGACAGAATTCTAAATGTGTCTTGAAAATATATCAAAAAGCTCAAAACTAACTACTGGTGATTTCAAAATATTAACATGAATATATAGTTCTGAAACTTTGCCTTCATTAACTTCTAAGCTACACTGTTTGTAAATGTCCCATCTCTGTTTTTCCTATGCAGAATGGACTAAAAACCATTTTCAGTAGCTTTTTATAAGTGCAGAGAAGCAGAGAAGATCAAAGAAGGAGAACTAAATAATCATAATTAGTAAATCATAGAAAAGATAACAATGAATGCATTTTGATTTTTGATACAGCAGTAAATGCATAAAAGTCCACAGCTTTGCAACTGTATGGAGGAAAGAAAGAAAGAAAGAAACTGTTCCGAAGCCAGAAGAGATTTATGGACGATTGGAGGTAGCAAAGACTGATCTGTAAATTAAACAGAGGCAGAAAAAGCCTCTCATCCATTGGAAATCAATTTGGAGAAAGACTTTTTGCTCCACCAAAAAATCCACAAAAATCAAAAGCTGGCAGAACCAACTTCCCTGAACACTCAGAAAGCCTATCCACATCCTGATCCTTGGGCAAAAAGACAGAAGCGGAGGAGCAATATTCACAGACAAAACAGTCCCCAGCCCTCCATTCAAGGTGAACTGTGGGGGTGTGAGAATCCCTGGCACTCTCGGTGGCAACGTTGGGATCCATCCAAATATGGGAGGTTTGTCCCAGAGAAATATCTCCTGAATTCCAAAACAGAGATTATGACCCAAGCAGGAACTTTACCCAGAGAGATCATGGTCCTACAAGTCTCCTCCATGACTTCCTTATGCAGAGCTCTCTGGGCAGGATCCAGCAACGCCCACTCCTCAGCCGTGAAACAAACAGCGACATCTTCAAAAGAAACTGAGCTCTGAAAGAAAAAGATCCTTCTCTTAGGCAGCATAAAAATCATTTCCTGCACGTTGCTTTTTTGCTTCCTGCCGGGGTTGTTCTAATCAGACTGGTCTGCTGCACATTCGGATTATTGGTTCTTATTTTAATGCTTTAATGGAGTTATTTCATCATGTATTTTAATGATGGGTATGAATCTTAGTGAAAATGGGTGGAACTCCACCTTGTTTTATTCAGATCATTGTCTCTGTGCAAGAATTCCAGTTTGCCAAATGGAAGAATCCCTCTCTCCTCTCCCTGTGTGTTGTTCTGGGATGGAAAGACTCCCCAGGTGTCCCAAAGACAATTTATAATGAATAATACTAGTGACGTTCAGAGTTAAGGTGAAGGGGTTACTCTTTATCCTCAGCACACAAACCTTCATTAATGGCATTTTCAGCCTTTGTTAAGGGCAGCTTTGACAGAAGCCAAGGGGGGATTCATTTGTCCCCAGAAACGCCCTGTCTCTCTCCCCCCCCCCTCAGCCTCTTTCCCCCCAAGGCTCCTTCCCCCTACCTGATCCGGTTCCTCAGCCGCTGCTTCCCCTCCACCAGGATGAAGAGATGGAGGAGGAGGTCTTGCCGGCATCCTTCTTTCACCTGCAAGAGACAAAGGGAAGTGGGGAGACAGGAGTGCAGGATGCTTCTCTCAGAGGTGCATTTGGGAGTTTGCCCCCATTTCATATTTTAGTTTTGTTTAAATACATCTTCTCTCCTTGGGGCTCTTGGCCCCGAGTGTCTTTCCCAAAACACTGAAAGAACCCACAGAGTAGTTTGAGAATCGCTAGGATGTGACCCAACTAAGAAAAAACTCCTTTCTCCTCACCCAGCGGCCTCTCTCTGGTGTCCAATGGAGTCCTCCCTGCCCCAAAGGAATCAGGACCCATTTCTGCAGACAGATCCTTTTCCTGAAAGAGAAACAAGGATTCAAAAAAGAGAATGGGGAGAAGGGTTAGAAAAGGAAAAAGGATGAGCAATTTGGAGAGTTTTTTAGGATCTTCTCCCTCCTTGGATCCCCTTGGGAGCATCCAGAGGAAAGTCTCTCTCACCTGCTTCCTCTCCTCTGCCTGACTCAGGAGGAAACCTTCGGCCAGGGCCACTGCCTGGGAACTGGTCTCTGCTCCGCATTCCCTCACCCAGCTCTCCATCTCCGCTGGAAGGACAGCCAGGAACTGCTCCAAGATCACCAGGTCCAGCATCTCAGCTTTCGTGTGCCTTTCTGGCTTCAGCCATTGATGGTCAAGGTGGTAGAACCGGCTGCAAACCTCTCGGGGTCCTTCGGCCTCCTGGGAGAAGAACCACCTGAACTGCCGGCTCTGCACCTCTGAGCAAAGGGTGTCCTCCTCTCCCAGGATCTTCTGCACAGAGCTTTCCCAGAATCCCTCACTGCTCCCAGTTTCCATAGCATGGCCTCTTCCTGCTCCAGGGCCAGCTGAGTCTTCCTCATCCATCTAAAGGAAGGAATCCAGTTTTTCCTTGGCCAAGTTCTGCCTGTCTGATTTAGAGGTGCTGGCAAACTCTACAAAGGAAATATATTGTTCTGTTATGAAATTGGCACATGGTCAGCAGAAGAAGGTCCCCTGAGCAAGTGTGGATGAGTCTTGCGAGGAACCAGGGCTGGACTGCACCACATGCCAGACTCTGAGCTTTCTGTAAGAAAAAAAAGGAATCATAGAATAGAATCATAGAATCCTAGAGTTGGAAGAGACCACAAGGGCCATCGAGTCCAACCCCCTGCCAAGCAGGAAACACCATCAGAGCACTCCTGACATATGGCTGTCAAGCCTCTGCTTAAAGACCTCCAAAGAAGGAGACTCCACCACACTCCTTGGCAGCAAATTCCACTGTCGAACAGCTCTTACTGTCAGGAAGTTCTTCCTAATGTTGAGGTGGAATCTTCTTTCTTGTAGTTTGCATCCATTGCTCCGTGTCCGCTTCTCTGGAGGAAGGAGGAAGGAGAAGAAGAAATCCTCTTGCCAGGCCAAAAGTGGAGGCAATGGAAGCGGTTTCTGTGAGTTGAATCAGCCTTGTGGCTCCTGCCTTTTAGTGCTTTCAGTCCAGGAATGAAATCAGCACTTTGCATCTCTACATCTCCAGACAGACTGATGGGGTGGGATCCCTTTTTCTCTGCTCTGAGGGCCAAATCCTGATCTGGCCAAGCCCCTGAGGGCCAAATGGGCGAGGCCAAAGTTATTATTGTGTTTTAAAGTTATCGGCTGCTCTGGGAGCTTACGGTGAAGAGTGGGTAATGAATAATAATAAAAATAAAAATACTGTGTTGTAGCTTAGCCCCCCCCCCCCCTCAGCCAGCATGTCTGGGGCTTCTCCTGGATCCAACACACTCACTGGGGGCTCAGGTGGCCTCAGTGACTAGCAGGATCCCTTTCCAGCTCAGACAGGACGAGGCCAGGGTCCTCCACGCTCTGGACCCCAGGAGGCCATGGCAGTGCCCTCTAGGCAGAGCTGCCCAAATGCAAAATTGCCCCGGCTCCCTCTCTTGATTCCTTGTCTTTCTCTCTCCCCCTTTTCTCCAAGGAGCTCCAAGTGGCATCCATGGGCCCCCCCTCCTCACTGAAGCCCCACAACCTAGTTTTCCTGGCCCAATTCAAGGAGCTCACATTTCGTACCCCAAATATCAGAACATCTGCAGGACTGGGGCGCAAGAGCCCCTCTCTCCCCCTGCTCCCCCTTGCAGCAACTGGACCCCCCATGCATCCCGGGGACCCCCCTCTTCTCCCCAATGCAGAGACTCACCGGCTCCCCGGAGGCGGCATGGATGCAGCACGTGCAGAAGAGAGAGACAAAGGCCCCTCCTCCCTTTTAGGCGGCGGGAGAGGGAGGGGCTTGGGCTCGGGAGTTTTGTTCCCCCCCCCCAACCCCACCGCCTTGACTTCCTCTCCTCTCTAGGAATCCCACTCAATCCCCTTTAACCCTTGGCAAGCCAGCTCCCCCTCTCTCCCCCTCTCTCCGGTGTCCAGTGCCGGGGAGTTCCGCAGGTGAACTCTGCCTTGCGTTTAATTTTACCTGTCCTGAATCTTCCAACATCCCGATTCCTTGGATGTCCCTGAGTTCCACTGTCAGGAGATGCAACTCTCCCTCCACTTTCTCTAGTCCAGACTTGGCTTTTGAAAATTAGCGGGGGGGGCTCAGTAATTAGCTAATTGGGAAGCACTGCTCTGAAGTCTAAAGAGCCCCAAAGGCTGCAACCTTTCTTCATAGCCAAGTCTGCCTTGATCATTTTGGCAGCCCTTTTCTGAACCTTTTCCAACTCCCCAAACATCCTTCATGAGGAGAGGCGACTGCACCCCCCCCCCCTGAGGTTACGCCATAGATTGGTGATCAGGGGGGCTGCAGGGCTCTGTCCGGGGCTTGTTTTGCTCCATCTGTCGATCTTGGATGGAGGAATTGAGGGGATGCTCATCCAGTTTGCAGATGACACCAAACTGGGAGGGAAGGCACAAAGGACAGAATCAGGAATCAAGATTACCATTTACAGATGAATTTCCATAGGGACAAAGGTCAGATTCTGCACTTAGGCAGGAAGAACCAGATGCACAAATATAGGATGGGGGACATAGCAGTGCATGCGAAAAAGATCGAGGGGTCTTGGTGGACGCCAAGCTCCACCTGAGTTCACAGTGTGATGCAGCTGGCGGGGGGGGAAGGCGGCGGTTCTGGGGCGTCCAGTTCCGCGCTGCGCCCCCCTCGGGCTCCGCCTGTCTCTCCCGCGAGGCTTCCTGCCTTTATTTCGCCCCCTTCTTCCCCACGGACCGGGACCCCATCTTCCCTCCCGAAGGCGCGCCGGCGGAGGGAAAGGCGAGGCGGGATGGCGAGCAAGGGGCCTGCCAGGCGCGCGCCCAGAGAAGAAGCCAGGGCCGGAGCCGGGGGCGGCGAGGGGGGGGCGCAAAATCGGCTAGAAATATATCCACAAATATCTCTCTAAACAAAAGTATCCATTATTGCCGGAGCGGCTGGTCCAGCTTCGAGGTGGGCGCGGCGGCGGCAGCAGCAGCAGCAGCAGCATCAATCTGGCTGGACGGAAAGGGAACTGGAGGAGGATGCGGGAAGAGCGCCCCCCCCCCGACACGTGAAAATGGGTTTGTGCGGAGAGGGAGGCTCCGCCAGAAAAGAAGCGGCCCTGGCCAGGAGAAGCCCGCCGGTCCTGCCCCCTCGGCAGAGGGCGCGCGCGTGTTTGTGTGGGAGGGAGGGAGGGAGGGAGGGAGGGGGCGCGCACGTGTGTGCCAAGTGGAGGGATGGCGGAGGGAGCCAGCCCAGCCCCGGGCTCCAGCCCTCGGGGGTCACCTCCCACATCTGGGGGTCCCTTTGAGTCCCTGCGATTTATGACCCTCCCCTCCCGCACCGTCTAGGATGAGGAGAGAAGCGGGGAGAAGTTCTCTCCATCCCCCCACCCCGCCCCTCCTTCCTTTATATTTATCCTGAGGCAAGAGAGGAGGAGCTTCAAATCCACACTAAACTCCAATGTGGCTGACATCTGAGGAGAACATCGGAAGAGTCCCGCAGCTGCTGGATCCGCCCCACAGGCCCCACCTCCTGTCCTCACAGTGGCCAAGCAGATGCCCATTATGGCAAACCCACAAGGGAGGTCCTCAGACAAGAGCCCTCTTCTCCCCTCCTGGGGATTCCAGCAACTGAGGCTCAGAAGCGGGGCTGCCTCCAGCTGGGAAGGCAGAGCAGAACCAGCCTGGCTAGAAGGGCCTCCATATCCCTCCCCTCCACAAATGTCTCTCATCCTGTTTGAAAGCCATCCTAGTTGATGGCTATCACCGCCTCCTGCACAGCAGCCAACGCCTAGGGGCCAAGGTCTGAAAGGCATTTGCCAAGCATCCCCTCTGGGAATGACCATCCAAGTAGGACCAGTTTGGACAGCCACTCCAGAAGGAGACAATGGTCAGTTGTATCGAAAGCCGGTGAGAGGTTGAGGGGAATTAACAGGGACATGTTCCCCTGTGTCTCTCTCTTGAGAGAAGTCATCATTCAGAGCCACCAAAGCAGTTTCTGTGCCCAAACTGGACCTAAACCCTGATTGAAATGGATGTAGAAAATCAGTTTCCTCCAAGAGCCCCTGGATCTGGTCCACAACCACCCGCTCCAGAACCTTGCCCAGGAAAGGGAGATGAGCAACCGGCCGGTAGTTAGTGTGGGAATATTCAGGGATGCAGAAGAGGATATATTGTCTGATTATATCCTTTCCAACTTGTGTTAACAAGTTCCACAATTTAGCAGAGTAACATTCCCCTTTTTAAACTCACAGCACATGCGTTTGCTCAGGCTCGCTAAAGCCTCTATAATAAGTTTCATTTGTAATGTCCCCTTTAGTCCCTCATAAAAGATAAGACACAACACAGTCTTCTGTAAAAGTATAAAAGAATTTACTCACTCACATTCTGTTCACAATTGGATCCCAGAAGGCAGACTTAGTTTAGAAAAGTAATGCACACCTGGAAACTATCCCATAAGGAGACAGTTCCTTTGTCCTCTCTTGGCTGCAAGCCAAGAAGGCATCTTAGGCTAAGCAGATGTTGCTTCTTCGATGAAAGTAGTCAGAGAGAGAGAGAGGTGGCTGACCAGTCCTGCTCTATGTTACCTGGGCAGGTGAGGTCATGCCCACCTCTAGTCACATGCAAACTGGGTGGGTGGGGATGCTTTGAGAGTGCAGGTGGAGGCCTTGAGATGGATGAAATGGCCCCAGCCCCACCAGATGCTTCATGGGACGTGAAATATTTATTCCAGGTGAATCTCTTTCCACATTCCAAGCACTATTCGGGATTCTCCGTTGTATGAATTCTTTGGTGGAAAGTGAGATGAGACCTGCGACTGAAGCTCTTTCCACACTCTTGGCATTGAAATGATTTCTCCCCAGTGTGAATTTTCTCATGTTGACGGAAGTGTGTGCTTGTAGTAAACCTCTTCTTGCATTCTAAGCACTGATATGGTTTCTCCCCACTGTGAATTCTTTGATGGGAAGTGAGACTTGAGCTCCGACTGAAGCTCTTTCCACATTCCAGACACTGAAATGGTTTCTCCCCTGTATGAGTCATTTGATGGGAAGTGAGATGGTTGTTCCGCCTGAAGCTCTTCCCACATTCCACACACTGATATGGTTTCTCCCCCGTATGAACCCTTTGATGGGAACGGAGATTGGGCCTCTGACTGAAGCTCTTCCCACACTCTAAGCACTGATATGGTTTCTCCCCAGTGTGAATTCTTTTGTGTTGATGCAAGTCTCCTCCTGTAGTAAAGCACTTCTCACATTCCAAGCACTGATACGGCTTCTCCCCTGTATGAATTCTGAGGTGAGAAGTGAGATTGTCCTTCCAGAAGAAAGTCTTCCCACATTCCATGCACTGGTATGGTTTCTCTCCACTGTGAATACTCTGATGTCGACGGAAGTATTTGCTTGTAGGAAAAGACTTCCCACATTCCAAGCACTTATATGGTTTCTCCCCTGTATGAATTCTTTGATGGGAAGTGAGACATGACCTCCGATTGAAGTTCTTCCCACATTCCAGACACTGAAATGGTTTCTCCCCTGTATGAGTCATTTGATGGGAAGTGAGATGGTCGTTCCGCCTGAAGCTCTTTCCACATTCCAAGCACCGATAGGGTTTCTCGCCACTGTGAATTCTCTTATGTTGTTGCAAGTCTCTTCTTGTAGTAAAGAACTTCTCACATTCCAGGCACTGAAATAGTTTCTCCCCTGTATGAATTCTTTGGTGGGAAGTGAAATGGGATCTCCATCTATAGCTCTTTCCACACTCTTGGCATTGAAATGGTTTCTCCCCAGTGTGAATTCTCTGATGTTGATGAAATAAATTTCGTGTAGTAAAGCACTTTGTGCATTCCAAGCACTGAAATGGTTTCTCCCCTGTATGAATTCTCTGATGGGAAGTGAGACTGTCCTTCCTGGAAAAGCTCTTCCCACATTCCATGCACTGGTACGGTTTCTCTTCGCTGTGAATCCTCTGATGTCGATGGAAGCATTTGCTTGTAGGAAAAGACTTACCACACTTCAAGCACTTATATGGTTTCTCCCCGGAATGAATTCTTTGATGGTCTTTGAAATGTGAGCTGTGATTGAAGCTCTTTCCACATTCCAAGCACTGAAAGGGTTTCTTCCCAATAGGATTTATTTGATGGGAAGTGGCATGGGAGCCCTGACTGAAGTTCTCCCCACACTCCAAATCTTGATATGGCTTCTCCACTGTGAGAATTTTGGTGTGTTGCCCTTTTTTCTTAATTTCGATTTCATCACCACCTGCAACGAAGAGAGGAACAGGTCAGAGCCTAAGAAAGAAATGGAGTTCCCAGTTTTTGAATAATGCTAATGAACATTTGTGATAAAGGAAGATCTGAAGGGAGTTAGATGGGAAGTCTTACTGCAGAATTCACTGCCTTTGCTGACTAACATTCACTGATATATTTATGGGAAATACAGATTCAAAAAGCCTGTTCTTTTCAGGGATGAAATTTATTTGGCTCAATCATTGAACCAACTCCATCTGCAAGGTCAGAACTCTATTTGAATATGAATTGGATTCTCTGTCTACCAATTACCTAGCGTCCAGGGGAGAATTAAATTGCTGTGTAATGACAGAATTCTAAATGGGTTTGGGAAATAGATCAAAAAAAGCTCAAAACTAAGTACTGGTGATTTCAAAATATTAAAATGAATATATAGTTCTGAGACTTTGCCTTTAACTTCAAAGCTTCACAATTGGTAAATCTCCTTTCTCTGTTTTTCCTATGCGGAACGGACTGAAAACCGACGGGAACTTTTTATAAGTGCAGAGATGCGGAGACGATCAAGGGAGAAAAACTAATAAATCATAGTTAGTAAATCATAGCAAAAATAACACGGGATGCCTTTTGATTTTGGATATGCCATAACCTACAGCTAAGAGATGAAAGGTGCAGAATGGCTGGAGAGGTTTGAGAGAGACTGCAGGTGAGAGAATGGACAGAATCTGTTGGGGGGGGGAACCTGAGACAGCAGATGATGAAGAAAAGTGCACAGCTTTACAAATGTAAAAAGAGAAGAAAGAAAGAAAGAAAGAAAGAAAGAAAGAAAGAAAGAAAGAAAGAAAGAAGGAAGGAAGGAAGGAAGGAAGGAAGGAAGGAAGGAAGGAAGGAAGGAAGGAAGCTGTTCCTAAGCCAGAAGCTACAGTTTAGAACTGGATATGGAACAACTGATTGTTTCAAAACAATCAGAAAGCCTATCCACATCCTGATCCCTGTGCAAAAAGGCAGAAGCGGAGGAACAATATCCACAGACAAAACAGTCCCCAGCCCTCCATTCAAGGTGAGCTGTGGGGGTGTGAGAATCCCAGGTGCTCTAGGTGGCAACATTGGGATCCATCCAAATATGGGAGGTTTGTCCCAGAGAAATATCTATTGAATTCCAAAACAGAGATGATGACCCAAGAGGGAACTTTACCCAGAGAGATCATGGTCCTACAAGTCTCCTCCATGACTTCCTTATGCAGAGCTCTCTGGGCAGGATCCAGCAATGCCCACTCCTCAGCCGTGAAACAAACAGCAACATCTTCAAAAGAAACTGAGCTCTGAAAGAAAAAGATCCTTCTCTTAGGCAGCATAAAAATCATTTCCTGCACATTGCTCTTTTGCTTCCTGCCTGGGTTGTTCTAATCGGATTGGTCTGCCGCACATTCTGATTATTGGTGCTTATTTTATTGAACTCCACGTTGTTTTATTCAGATCAATATGTCTGTGCAAGCGTTCCAGTTTGCCAAATGGAAGAATCCCTCTCTCCTCTTACCTAAGTTTTGTTCTGGAATGAAAAGACTATCCAGATGTCCTAAAAACAATTTATAATGAATAATACTAGTGACATTTAGAGTTAAGGTGAAGGGGTTACTCTTTATCCTCAGTGCATAAATCTTCATTAATGGCATTTTCAGCCTTTGTTAAGGGCAGCTTTGACAGAAGCAATGCGGAGGGGAGAGATTTGTTCTGTCTCAGAAATGTCCTCTCCCCCTCCCCCCTCAGCCTCTTCCCCCCCAAGGCTTCTTCACCCTACGTGGGGCTACCTTTGAAGGTGACCTGGAAACTACAACTAATCCAGAATGCAGCAGCTAGACTGGTGACTGGGAGCGGCCGCCGGTCTTGAAAGACCAACATTGGCTCCCAGTACGTTTCCGAGCACAATTCAAAGGGTTGGTGCTGACCTTTAAAGCCTTAAACACCCTCAGCCCAGTAGACCTGAAGGAGCATCTCCACCCCCATCATTCTACCCGGACACTGAAGTCCAGTGCCGAGGGCCTTCCGGCGGTTCCCTCACTGCGAGAAGCCAAGTTACAGGGAACCAGGCAGAGGGCCTTCTCGGTGGTGGCGCCCGCCCTGTGGAACGCCCTCCCACCAGATGTCAAAGAGAATAAGAACTATCAGACTTTTAGAAGACATCTGAAAGCAGCCCTGTTCAGGGAAGCTTTTAATGTTTGATTTATTACAGTATTTTAATATTTTTTGGAAGCCGCCCAGAGTGGCTGGGGAAGCCCAGCCAGATGGGCGGGGTATAAATAAAAAATTATTATTATTATACCTGATCCGGTTCCTCAGCCGCTGCTTCCCCTCCACCAGGATGAAGAGATGGAGGAGGAGGAGGTCTTGCCGGCATCCTTCTTTCACCTGTGAGAGACAAAGGGAAGTGGGGAGACAGGAGTGCAGGATGCTTCTCTCAGAGGTACTTTCTGGCCTTTGTCCCCATTTCATATTTTAGTTGTGTTAAAGTAGGTACATCTCTCCTTTGGGTTCTTGGCCCAAGTGTCTTCCTCCAAACACTAAAAGAACAGAGGAAGATGGAATGGAATTGCTGAAATAATTAACAGAAGTGGAATACAAAAAGGGAGGTGTGAGGAGG
The DNA here is from genome assembly GCF_964188315.1 of Podarcis muralis. Classification (NCBI taxonomy): domain Eukaryota; kingdom Metazoa; phylum Chordata; class Lepidosauria; order Squamata; family Lacertidae; genus Podarcis; species Podarcis muralis. Next base: position 371,472 of record NC_135667.1, read on the forward strand.
TGGTGGAAATAAGTGAATGAAAGATGGGATAATGAAATTGTTTGATTTATTTTATTGTTTTTGTTTCGTTTTGTTAGTTTAATGTATTGTATTGTATTGTATTGTATTGTATTGTATTGTATTGTATTGTATTGTATTGTAGTCTTTTTAGTGTTTAATTTTTTGGAAAAGTAATAAATATTATAAAACAAAAACAAAACACTAAAAGAACCCACAGAGTAGTTTGAGAATCTCCAGAATGTGACCCAACTGAGAAGAAAGTCCTTCCTCCTTACCCAGCAACCTCTCTCTGGTGTCCAACGGTGTCCTCTCTGCCTCAGAGGAATCAGGACTCGTTTCTGCAGAAAGATCCTTTTCCTGAAACAGCAACAAGAATTTGTAATAGAGAATGTGGAGAATGGTTAAAAAAGGAATGGCTGGGGCAAAAACTTGAGGGGTGTCCAAAGTCATTCCAAAAAAAGGATGGGATTTAGGGTCCTGCTCCCTCCTTGGAGCCCCTTGGGAGCATCCAGAGGAAAGTCTCTCTCACCTGCTTCCTCTCCTCTGCCTGACTCAGGAGGAAACCTTCGGCCAGGGCCACTGCCTGGGAACTGGTCTCTGCTCCGCATTCCCTCACCCAGCTCTCCATCTCCACTGGAAGGACAGCCAGGAACTGCTCCAAGATCACCAGGTCCAGCATCTCAGCTTTCGTGTGCCTTTCTGGCTTCAGCCACTGACAGTCAAGGTGGAGGAACCGGCGGCAAACCTCACGGGGTCCTTTGGCCTCCTGGCAGCAGAACTGCCTCAACTGCGCCTCTGAGCGAAGGGTGTCCACCTCACCGAACTGCACTGAGTTTTCCCAGAATCCCCCACGGCTTCCAGTTTCCATAGCATGGCCTTTTCCTGCTCCAGGGCCAGCTGAGTCTTCCTCATCCATCTTTAGGAAGGAATCCAGTTTTTATTTGACCAAGTTCTGCCTGTCTGATTTAGAGGTGCTGCCAAATACTGCAAAGGAAATATATTGTTCTGTTATGAAATTGACCCGCTGTCAGGAGAATAGAAAGGTTCTTTGAGCAAGTGTGGATGAGTCTTGCTAGGAACCAGAGTATGACTACATCACAGGCCAGACTCTGAGCTTTATTTAAGAAGGAAAGGAAGAAGAAAGGAGAAGAAGAAATCCTCTCGCCCTCCTGGAAGGAAAGTGACCAACCCAAAAGTGGAGGCAAATGAAGGTGTTTTTGTGAGATGAATCAGCCTGGTGGCTCCTGCCTCTCAGTGTTTTCAGCCCAGGAATGAAGTCAGAACAATGATTCCTTTGTTCCGAGTGTAATGTGGGCACTAGGCTAGAGTGGGGCTCCTCAAGAGTTGCTCTCCCTCCCATCCCCATTTCAGGGCACTCTCCTTTTCTGCTTCTGTCTCGTTTTCTAGCACTGTGCATCTCCAACGTCCTCCAGACACACTGCTGGGGTGGGATCCCTTTTTCTGCATTCTGAGGGTCAGATTCTGATCTGGCCAAGCCCTTGAGGGCCACATGGGCGATGCCAAAGTTCATGTGGGACAGCACTAAGAAGCAAGTGCAATATTGTGTTTCAATCTTGTGTTTTAATGTTGGCAGCTTAAGGAGAAAGGCAGGTAATGATTAATCATAAAAATAAAAATACTGTGATATAGCTTGACCTCCCCACAGCCAGCGATGTCTGGGGCTTCTCCTGGATCCAACACACTCACTGGGGGCTCAGGCGGCCTCAGTGACTAGCAGGATCCCTTTCCAGCTCAGACATAGAGGACGAGGCCAGGGTCCTCCACGCTCTGGACCCCAGGAGGCCATGGCAGTGCCCTCTAGGCGGAGCTGCCCAAATGCAAAAGTGGCCGGGATCCCTCTCTTGATTCCTTGTCTTTCTCTCTCCCCCTTTTCTCCAAGGAGCTCCAGGTGGCATCCATGGGCCCCCCCTCCTCACTGAAGCCCCACAACCTAGTTTTCCTGGCCCAATTCAAGGGGCTCACATTTCGTACCCCAAATATCAGAACATCTGCAGGACTGGGGCGCAAGAGCCCCTCTCTCCCCCTGCTCCCCCTTGCAGCAACTGGACCCCCCATGCATCCTAGGGACCCCCCTCTTCTCCCCATTGCACCCTTTGCAAGAAGAGCAAAGACTCACCGGCTCCCCGGAGGCGCCATGAATGCAGCACGTGCAGAAGAGAGAGACAAAGGCCCCTCCTCCTCTGGGGGAGTTCCCGGTCCCCAACCCCCCCCCCCCTTGACTTCCTCTCCTCTCTAGGAATCCCACTCAATCCCCTTTAACCCTTGGCAAGCCAGCTCCCCCTCTCTCCCCCTCTCTCCGGTGTCCAGTGCCGGGGAGTTCCGCAGGTGAACTCTGCCTTGCGTTTAATTTTACCTGTCCTGAATCTTCCAACATCCCGATTCCTTGGATGTCCCTGAGTTCCACTGTCAGGAGATGCAACTCTCCCTCCACTTTCTCTAGGCCAGGCTTGGCTTTTGAAAATTGGAGGGGGCTCAGTAATTAGCTAATTGGGAACCCCTGCTCTAAAGTCTAAAGAGCCCCAAAGGCTGCAACCTTTCTTCAAAGCCAAGTCTGCCTTGATCATTTTGGCAGCACTTTTGTGAACCTTTTCCAACTCCTCAAACATCATGAGGAGAGGCGACTGCACCCCCCCCCTGAGGTTACGCCATAGATTTGGGACCGGGGGGGCTGCAGGGCTCTGTCCGGGGCCTGTTTTGCTCCATCTGTCGATCTTGAATGGAGGAGTTGAGGGGATGCTCATCCAATTTGCAGATGACACCAAACTGGGAGGGAAGGCACAAACTGGGAGGGGCAGCTAGTGGCACAGAATCGGGATTCAAGATTACCATGTACAGATTGGAGAACTGGGGGCAAGCTGACAAAATGAATTTCCATAGGCATGAACCAGATGCACAAATATAGAATGGGGGACATAGCAGTGCATGTGAAAAAGATCGAGGGGTCTTGGTGGACCACAAGCTCCACATGAGTTCACAGTGTGATGCAGCTGGCGGCGGGGGGGGGGGGGGCTGCGGCGGTTCTGGGGCGTCCAGTTCCGCGCTGCGGGGACTCATGCGCAGCGTCCCCTGGGGCTCCGCCTGTCTCTTCCTCCCAGGAAGGCTCCTCCCGCCCGCCTTTCTTTCGCCCTCCGTCCTTTCCCCTTCTTCCCCATCTTCCCTCCCTGCCGCCCTCCATTCGCCTCCCGCCCGGGCGAAGGCGCGCCGGAGGATTAGCGAGGGCAAGGCGAGGCGGGCTTGGCAGCCACACGCGCGCCCCGAGAAGCAGGCAGGGCCGCAGCTGGGGGGTGGCGAGGTGGGCCCCTGCCAGGGGTCCATAGATATCTCTATAAATAAAAGGATCCATGATTGCCGGAGCAGCTGGTCCAGCTTCGAGGTGGGCGCGGCAGCAGCAGCAGCAGCATCAACAGAGCCGCCCGGAGCCTGGCTGGACGGAAAGGGAACTGGAGGAGGATGCGGGAAGAGCGGGCCCCCCCCCCCGACACATGAAAATGGGTTTGTGTGGAGACGGAGGCTCCGCCAGAAAAGAAGCGGCTCTGGCCAGCAGAAGCCCACCGGTCCTGCCCCCTCCGCAAAGGGCGCGCATGTGTGTGCCAAGTGGACGGATGGCGGAGGGAGCTAGCCCAGCCCCGGGCTCCAGCCCTCGGGGGTCACCTCCCACATCTGGGGGTCCCTTTGAGTGCCCTTCGATTTAGGACTCTGACTGACATCTGACATCTGAGGAGAACATCGGGAGAGTCCCGCAGCTGCTGGATCGGGCCCCACAGGCCCCGCCTCCTGTCCTCACAGTGGCCAAGCAGATGCCCATTATTGCAAACCCACAAGCGAGATCCCAAGACAAGAGCCCTCTTCTCCCCTCCTGGGCTCAGAAGCGGGGCTGCCTCCAGCTGGGAAGGCAGAGTCCCTCCCGCCTGGCTAGAAGGGGCATCCATATCGCTCCCCCCATGAATGTCTCTCATCCTCTTTGAAAGCCATCCTAGTTGACGGCTATCACGGTCTCCTGCACAGCAGCAAACTCCTAGAGGCCAAGGTCTGAAAAGCATTTGCCAAGCATCCCCCTCTGGGAATGACCATCCAAGTAGGACCAGTTCGGACAGCCACTCCAGAAGGAGACAATGGTCAGTTGTATCGAAAGCCGGTGAGAGGTTGAGGGGAATTAACAGGGACATGTTCCCCTGTGTCTCTCTCTTGAGAGAAGTCATCATTCAGGGCCACCAAAGCAGTTTCTGTGCCCAAACTGGACCTAAACCCTGATTGAAATGGATGTAGAAAATCAGTTTCCTCCAAGAGCCCCTGGATCTGGTCCACAACCACCCGCTCCAGAAACTTGCCCAGGAAAGGGAGATGAGCAACCGGCCGGTAGTTAGTGTGGGAATATTCAGGGATGCAGGAGAGGATATATTGTCTGATTATATCCTTTCCAACTTGTGTTAACAAGTTCCACAATTTAGCAGAGTAACATTCCCCTTTTTAAACTCACAGCACATGCGTTTGCTCAGGCTCGCTAAAGCCTCTATAATAAGTTTCATTTGTAATGTCCCCTTTAGTCCCTCATAAAAGATAAGACACAACACAGTCTTCTGTAAAAGTATAAAGAGTTTACTCATTCACATTCTGTTCACAATTGGATCCCAGATGGCAGACTTAGCTTAGAAAAGTAATGTACACCTGGAAACTATCCCATAAGGAGACAGTTCCTTTGTCCTCTCTTGGCTGCAAGCCAAGAAGGCATCTTAGGCTAAGCAGATGTTGCTTCTTCGATGAAAGTAGTCAGAGAGAGAGAGAGGTGGCTGACCAGTCCTGCTCTATGTTACCTGGGCAGGTGAGGTCATGCCCACCTCTAGTCACATGCAAACTGGGTGGGTGGGGATGCTTTGAGAGTGCAGGTGGAGGCCTTGAGATGGATGAAATGGCCCCAGCCCCAGCCCCACCAGAAACATTTATTCCAGGTGAATCTCTTTCCACATTCCAAGCACTATTCGGGATTCTCCGTTGTATGAATTCTTTGGTGGAAAGTGAGATGAGACCTGCGACTGAAGCTCTTTCCACACTCTTGGCATTGAAATGGTTTCTCCCCAGTGTGAATTTTCTGATGTCGACGGACATGTGTGCTTGTAGTAAACCTCTTCTTGCATTCTAAGCACTGATATGGTTTCTCCCCACTGTGAATTCTTTGATGGGAAGTGAGACTTGAGCTCCGACTGAAGCTCTTCCCACATTCCACACACTGATATGGTTTCTCCCCCGTATGAACCCTTTGATGGGAACGGAGATTGGCCCTCTGACTGAAGCTCTTCCCACACTCTAAGCACTGATATGGTTTCTCCCCAGTGTGAATTCTCTTGTGTTGTTGCAAGTCTCTTCTTGTAGCAAAGCACTTTGTGCATTCCAAGCACTGATACGGCTTCTCCCCTGTATGAATTCTGAGGTGAGAAGTGAGACTGTCCTTCCTGAAGAAAGTCTTCCCACATTCCACACACTGGTACGGTTTCTCTCCGCTGTGAATACTCTGATGTCGACGGAAGTATTTGCTTGTAGGAAAGGACTCCCCACATTGCAAGCACTTATATGGTTTCTCCCCAGTATGAATTCTTTGATGGGAAGTGAGACATGACCTCCGATTGAAGCTCTTCCCACATTCCAGACACTGAAATGGTTTCTCCCCTGTATGAATTATTTGATGGGAAGTGAGATGGTCGTTCCGCCTGAAGCTCCTCCCACACTCTAAGCACTGATATGGTTTCTCCCCACTGTGAATTCTCTTATGTTGTTGCAAGTCTCTTCTTGTAGTAAAGAACTTCTCACATTCCAGGCACTGAAATAGTTTCTCCCCTGTATGAATTCTTTGGTGGGAAGTGAAATGGGATCTCCATCTATAGCTCTTTCCACACTCTTGGCATTGAAATGGTTTCTCCCCAGTGTGAATTCTCTGATGTTGATGAAATAAATTTCGTGTAGTAAAGCATTTTGTGCATTCCAAGCACTGAAATGGTTTCTCCCCTGTATGAATTCTGAGGTGATAAGTGAGATTGTCCTTCCTGGAGAAGCTCTTCCCACATTCCACACACTGGTATGGTTTCTCTCTGCTGTGAATAATCTGATGTCGACGGAAGTATTTGCTTGTAGGAAAAGACTCCCCACATTGCAAGCACTTATATCGTTTCTCCCCTCTATGGATTCTTTCATGGGAAGAGAGATAGGACCTCCGACCGAAGCTCTTTCCACATTGCAAGCACTTATATGGCTTCTCTCCTTTATGAATTATTTGATGAGAAATGAGACTTGCCCTCTGACTGAAGCTCTTTCCACATTCCAAGCACTGATATGGTTTCTCCCCACTGTGAATTCTCTTGTGTTTATGTAAGTTTCTTCTTGTAGTAAAGAACTTCTCACATTCCAGGCACTGATACGGCTTCTCCCCTGTATGAATTCTTTGATGGGAAGTGAGACTCTCCTTCCTGGAGAAGCTCTTCCCACATTCCAAACACTGAAAGGGTTTCTCCCCGCTGTGAATCCTCTGATGTCGACGGAAGCATTTGCTTGTAGGAAAAGACTTCCCACACTTCAAGCACTGATATGGTTTCTCCCCGGAATGAATTCTTTGATGGTCTTTGAGATGTGAGCTGTGATTGAAGCTCTTTCCACATTCCAAACACTGAAAGGGTTTCTTCCCAATAGGATTTATTTGATGGGAAGTGGCATGGGAGCTCTGACTGAAGTTCTCTCCATGTTCCAAATCTGGATGTGGCTTCTCCACTGTGAGGATTTTGTCGTGTTTTCCCTTGTTCTTAATTTCTAATTCATCACCATCTGCAATTAAGAGAGGAACAGATCAGAGCCCAAGAGAGAAAAGAGTTCCCAGTTTTTGAATAATGCAAATGAACATTTGTGATAAGGGAAGATCTGAAGGGAGTTAGATGGGAAGTCTTACTGCAGAGTTCACTGCCTTTGCTGACTGACATTCACTGACATATTTATGGGAAATTCATATTCAAAAAGCCTGTTCTTTTCAGGGGTGAAATTTCTTTGGCTCAATCATTGAACCAACTCCATCTGCAAGGTCAGAACTCTATTTGAATATGAATTGGATTCTCTGTCTACCAATTACCTAGCGTCCAGGGGAGAATTAAATTGCTGTGTAATGACAGAATTCTAAATGGGTTTGGGAAATAGATCAAAAAGCTCAAAACTAACTATTGGTGATTTCAAAATATTAAAATGAATATAAAGTTCTGAGACTCTGCCTTTAACTTCAAAGCTACAATGTTGATAAATATCCTTTCTCCGTTTGTTTTTCCTATGCAGAACGGACTGAAAACCGACGGGAACTTTTTATAAGTGCAGAGAAGCGGAGATGGGCAAGGGAGAAAAACTAATAAATCATAATTAGTAAATCATAGCAAAAATAACATGGAATGCCTTTTGATTTTTGATGTGCCATAACCAGCAGCTAAGAGATGAAATGTGCAGAATGGCTTGAGAGGTTTGAGAGAGACTGCAGATTAGAGAATGGACAGAATCTGTTGGGGGGGAAACCTGAGACAGCAATAGATGAAGAAAAGTCCACAGATTTACAAATGTAAATAGGGAAGAAAGAAAGAAAGAAAGAAAGAAAGAAAGAAAGAAAGAAAGAAGCTGTTCCTAAGCCAGAAGCTACAGTTTAGAACTGGATATGGAACAACTGATTGGTTCAAAGGTTCAAAACACTCAGAAAGCCTATCCACATCCTGATCCTTGTGCAAAAAGGCAGAAGCGGAGGAACAATATCCACAGACGAAACAGTCCCTAGTCCTCCATGCAAGGTGAGCTGTGGGGGTGTGAGAATCCCAGGTTTTCCCAGAGAAATATCTATTGAATTCCAAAACAGATATTATGACCCAAGAGGGAACTTTACCCAGAGAGATCATGGTCCTACAAGTCTCCTCCATGACTTCCTTATGCAGAGCTCTCTGGGCAGGATCCAGCAACGCCCACTCCTCAGCCGTGAAACAAACAGCGACATCTTCAAAAGAAACTGAACCCTGAAAGAAAAATATCCTTCTCTTAGGCAGCATAAAGATTATTTCCTGCACGTTGCTCTTTTGCTTCCTGCCTGGGTTGTTTTAATTGGATTGGTCTGCCGCACATTTTGATTATTGATGCTTATTTTAATGAACTCCATGTTGTTTTATTCAGATCAATTTGTCTGTTTGCCAAATGGAAGAATCCCTCTCTCCTCTCCCTGTGTGTTGTTCTGGGATGGAAAGACTCCCCAGATGTCCGAAAGACAATTTATAATGAATACCAGTGACATTCAGGGTTAAGGTGAAGGGGTTACTCTTTATCCTCAGTGCATAAACCTTCATTAATGGCATTTTCAGCCTTTGTTAAGGGCAGCTTTGACAGAGAGCAAGAGGGGATTCATTTGTCCCCAGAAACGCCCTGTCTCCCCGCCCCCTCAGCCTCTTTCCCCCCAAGGCTCCTTCCCCCTACCTGATCCGGTTCCTCAGCCGCTGCTTCCCCTCCACCAGGATGAAGAGATGCAGGAGGAGGTCTTGCCGGCATCCTTCTTTCACCTGCGAGAGACAAAGGGAAGTGGGGAGACCGGAGTGCAGGATGCTTCTCTCAGAGGTGCATTTGGGAGTTTGTCCCCATTTCATAATTTAGTTGTGCTAAAATATATCTGATCTTCTTTGGCTTCTTGGCCCCAAGTGTCATCCCCAAAACACTGACAGAACCCACAGAGTAGTTTCAGAATCAACCGAATGGAATCAAAAGAAGAAAACTTCCTTCCTCCTTACCCAGCGGCTTCTCTCTGGTGTCCAGCAAAGTCCTCTCTGCCTCAGAGGAATCTGGTCCCATTTCTGCCAACAGATCCTTTTCCTGAAAGAGCAACAAGAATTTGTAATAGAGAATGTGGAGATGGGTTTGAAAAGGAATGGCTGGGACAAAAACTGGAGGGGTATCCAATGTCATTCCCCAAAAAAGGATGGGATTTAGGGATCTTCTCCCTCCTTGGAGCCCCTTGGGAGTATCCGGAGGAAAGTCTCTCTCACCTGCTTCTTCTCCACCTGCTTCCTCTCCTCTGCCTGACTCAGGAGGAAACCTTCGGCCAGGGCCACTGCCTGGGAACTGGTCTCTGCTCCGCATTCCCTCACCCAGCTCTCCATCTCCGCTGGAAGGACAGCCAGGAACTGCTCCAAGATCACCAGGTCCAGCATCTCAGCTTTCGTGTGCCTTTCTGGCTTCAGCCATTGATGGTCAAAGCAGTAGAGTTGGCTGCAAACCTTTCGTGGTCCTTCAGCCTCCTGGTGACAGGACTGCCTCAACTGCTGGCTCTGCACCTCTGAGCAAAGGGTGTCCTCCTCTCCCAGGATCTTCTGCATGGAGCTTTCCCAGAATCCCCCACTGCTCCCAGTTTCCATAGCATGGCCTCTTCCTACTCCAAAGCCAGCTGAGTCTTCCTCATCCATCTTTAGGAAGGAATCCATCTTTTCTTTGACCAAGTTCTGTCTGTCTGATTTAGAGGTGCTGCTAAATACTGCAAAGCAAACACATTGCTTTTAGGAAATTGGTACACGGTCAGAAGAAGAAGGTCCCCTGAGCAAGTGTGGATGAGTCTTGCTAGGAACCAGAGTATGACTACATTACAGGCCAGACTCTGAGCTTTCTTAAAGAAGGAAAGGAAGAAGAAAGGAGAAGAAGAAATCCTCTTGCCCTCCTGGAAGGAAAGTGACCAGGCCAAAAGTGGAGGCAAATGAAGGGGTTTCTGTGAGATGAATCGACCTGGTGGCTCCTGCCTCTCAGTGTTTTCAGCCCAGGAATGAAGTCAGAACAATGATTCCTTTGTTCCTAGTGTAATGTGGGCACTAGGCCAGAGTGGGGCTCCTCAAGAGTTGCTCTCCCTCCCATCCCCATTTCAGGGCACTCTCCTTTTCTGCTTCTGTCTCATTTTCTAGCACTGTGCATCTCCAACGACCTCCAGACAGACTCCTGGGGTGGGATCCCTTTTCTGTGTTCTGAGGGCCAGATCCTGATCTGGCCAAGCCCCTGAGGATGAAATGGGCGAGGCCAAAGTTCATGTGGGACAGACCAAAGGACAGCACTAAGAAGCAAGTGCAATACTGTATTGAGTTTTATTACTGAATTTTAATTAGCATTTTAATGTTGTCAACTGCTGTGGGGGCTTACGGTGAAGGGCGGGTAATGAATAATGATAATGATAATCATAACCATAATAATAATACTGTGATGTAGTTAAGCTCCCCACAGCCAGCTTTGTCTGGGGATTCTCCTGGATCCAACATACTCAATGGGGGCTCAGGTGGCCTCAGTGACTAGCAGGATCCCTTTCCAACCAGGGTCCTCCACGCTCTGGACCCCAGGAGGCCATGGCAGTGCCCTCTAGGCAGAGCTGCCCAAATGCAGCGGGCAGGACCCCTCTCTTGATTCGTTGTCTTTCTCTCTCCCCCTTTTCTCCAAGGAGCTCCAGGGGGCATCCATGGGGGGGGGGCTCCTCACTGAAGCCCCACCACCTTGAGAACACATCTAATTCCCCTCTCAAACAGCAGCTTTATTGACCAGTTTTCCTGGCCCAATTCAAGGGGCTCACATTTGCTACCCCAAATATCAGAACATCTGCAGGACTGGGGCGCAAGAGCCCCCCCTCTCTCCCCCTGCGCTTCCTTCCAGCAACTGGACCCCCCCTGCATCCCGGGGACCCCCCTCTTCTCCCCAATGCAGAGACTCACCGGCTCCCCGGAGGCGCCCTGGAGGCAGCACGTGCAGAAGAGAGAGACAAAGGCCCCTCCTCCTTTTTAGGCAGGGCGGAGAGGGAGGGGCTTGGGCTCGGGAGTTTCTCCCCCCAACCCCCCCAACGCCTTTATTTTCTCTCCCCTCTAGGAATCCAGCTCAATCCCTTTTAACCCTTGGCAAGCCAGTTCCCCCTCTCTCCCTCTCCCTCCTGTGCCGGGGAGTTCCGCAGGTGAACTCTGCCTTGTGTTTAATTTTATCTGTCCTGAATCTTCCAACATCCCGACTCCTTGGATGTCCCTGAGTTCCACTGTCAGGAGATGCAACTCTCCTTCCATTTACTCTAGTCCAGGCTTGGCTTTTGAAAATGAGGGGGGGGGGGCTCAGTAATTAGCTAATTGGGAACCCCTGCTCTAAAGTCTAAAGAGCCCCAAAGGCTGCAACCTTTCTTCATAGCCAAGTCTGCCTTGATCATTTTGGCAGCCCTTTTCTGAACCTTTTCCAACTCCCCAAACATCCTTCATGAGGAGAGGCGACTGTGTACATAAGGGATTTGAAAACCATATTTTTAGAGGGCCACTAATTGAAATATGGGAAAAGTACAAAAATTTGCTAGAATCTAAAACACCACATTGGCTATCACCTCGTGAAGTAATGAGTGTGAAGACTATTAATATGAGAAGTAATTGGGCAACATATAGTCAACTACTAATCAAGGAAGATGGGAAATGGGAACTAAAACCATACGAGCAAGTCAAGGAGCATGTATATGATTGGCTACATCATTTTCAGGTTAATGAGATGTTTAGAAAAGATATCAAAGAAAGTGGCTATGCAGACAAAGATTCCAAATTTCAGATGGAGATTATAAACAACGAAGTGAAAATAATATCTAAAATGTATAGGATGCTGTTGGACTGGAATTTAGGGGATGAGGAAGTCAAATCGGTAATGATTCGCTGGGCTAGGGACGTAGGTCATAGTATACAATTCGAGGACTGGGAGAAACTTTGGAAGGATGGGCTAAACTTTACGGCGTGTATAACGATAAAGGAAAATGTCATGAAGATGTTCTACAGGTGGTATTTAACACCTGTGAAATTATCGAAAATGTATAAGGTGGATAATAAGTGCTGGAAATGCAAGGATAAAGAGGGTTCCTTTTACCACATGTGGTGGGAGTGTGGGAAAGTGAAACAGTTTTGGGAAAAAATATACATTGAACTAAAGAAGATCCTAAAATATACGTTCATAAAGAAACCAGAAATTTTCCTATTAGGGATATTAGGGCACGAGATAAAAAAGATGGATCGTAGATTAGTATACTATGCAGTCACAGCAGCAAGGGTAATATTAGCCCAGAAGTGGAAACAGCAGGAAATACCAACGGAGAGGAGTGGAGATTAAGCTGTTAGACTACGCGGAGCTGGATAAATTGACAGGAAAAGAAGGGATATAAGAGACCAAAAGTGCATCAAGGATTGGGGAAAGTATGTAGACTATCTGGAATATATTAGTGAGGGACAAACAACGCTAATGGGATTCAGAGACGCACTGTGAAAGATTAAGAGTTATTGTCCAAAGAAAATAGGAGACAGAGAAATGTATAATGACAATATAAGCTAGGAAATGCGTAACTCTAATTATTACTACGAATGATTTACGGACAAGCTGAAGGAAGTCTCGAAAAGGATGGTTATGTAAATTGTTGATGTAAAAACTACAATTTTATGTATTCTTTCTTTTTCTTTTCTTCGCTATTCTTTTCTTTGTGTGCTATTCTCTCTCGTTTATTTGTGTGCTAGCTTGCTTTTATTTTCTCATGGAACAAATCAATAAAAAAATTTGAAGAGGAGAGGCGACTGTACCCCCCATGAGGTAACGCCTTAGAGTTGTGACCGGGGGGGCTCCAAGGCTCTGTCCAGGGCCTGTTGTGGCTCCATCTGTCAATCTTGGATGGAGGAATTGAGGGGATGCTCGTCCAGTTTGCAGATGACACCAAACTGGGAGGGAAGGCACAAAGGACAGAATCAGGAATCAAGATTACCATTTACAGATTGGAGAACTGGGGGCAAGCTGACAAAATGAATTTCCATAGGGACAAAGGTCAGATTCTGCACTTAGGCAGGAAGAACCAGATGCAGAACTATAGGATGGGGGACATAGCAGTGCATGTGAGAAAGATCGAGGGGTCTTGGTGGACCACAAGCTCCACCTGAGTTCACAGTGTGATGCAGCTGAGAAGAAGCGAATGCTAATCTAGGCTGCATCCACAGAAGTCCAGTGTCCAGATCAAGGGAAGAAATAGTACTGCGCCATTATGACTTGGTCAGACCACACCTGGAATACTGTGTCCAATTCTGGGCAAAACAATTTAAGAAAGATGTTGACCAGCGGGAAGGTGGTCCAATTTTAAGCAGACACAAATTTTAAGCAGACACAAATGCAGGCACAACTTCCCAGAGTCTCATTGAGGGCAAGACCTGGATGATGCTGGTCAACACCATGTCCAGGGCAGCTGTCTCCCAGCTCCATCTGGAACGCAGGATGAGGCCCTCCCTGCCCACAGGCTGTCTCGCCAGAGAGGTGCATGCTCTAGTTACCTCCTGCTTGGACTACTGCCATGCACTCTACATGGGGCTACCTTTGAAGGTGACTCAGAAACTACAACTAATCCAGAATGCGGCAGCTGGACTGGGGACTGGGAGTGGGCATTGGGTCCATATAACACTGGTCCTAAATGATCTTCATTGGCTCTCAGTATGTTCCCGAGCACAATTCAAAATGTTGCTGCTGACCTTTAAAGCCCTAAACGGCCTCGGTCCAGTATATCTGAAGGAGCGTCTCCACCCCCATCGTCCAGCTCAGACACTGAGGTCCAGCTCCAAAGGACTTCTGCTGCTTGCCTCACTGCGAGAAGTGAGGTTATAGGGAACCAGGCAGAGGGTCTTCTTAGCAGTGGCACCTGCCCTGTGGAACACCCTCCCTTCAGATGTCAAGGAGATAAAGAACTACACAACTTTTAGAAGAAATCTGAAGGCAGTCCTGTATCAGGAAGCTTTTAGTTTTTGATGTTTTATAATTTTTTATATGTACTGTAAGGCTCCCAGAGTGGCTCAGGAAACCCAGCCAGATGGGTGGGGTATAAATTTAACAACAAAAACACAAATATTATTATTAGTAGTAGTAGGTGGCGGGTGGCGCTGTGGTCTAAACCACTGAGCATCTTGCAATTGCTGATCAGAAGGTCAGCGGTTCGAATCCCCGCAATGGGGTGAGCTCCCGTTGCTCGGTCCCTGCTCCTGCCAACCTAGCAGTTTGAAAGCACGCCAGTGCAAGTAGATAAATAGGTACCACTGTGGCGTGAAGGTAAATGGCATTTCCGTGCACTCTGGCTTCCACCACGGTGTTCCATTGCCCCAGAAGCAGTTTAGTCATCCTGGCTATCTGTGGACAAACGCCGGCTCCCTCGGCCTGAAAGCAAGATGAGCGCCGCAACCCCATAGTCACCTGACTTATCCGTCATGGGGTCCTTTACCTTAGTAGTAGTATTAAAATCCATTCTCTTTTTTATAAGTATTTTTTATTAGATTTTACAAATAAAATGTCTTTGGTCTTCTCATATCATAAATATGCAAGCAATCCAAATCTATTCCAAATCTATTATCGTGACCTTCCAGGTCTAAAATATCTGTACTTTTCAATGTTATCCATTCCTTTAGCCAGCAGAGACAGGATGCCTCATAATATAATTTTAAATCTGGCATCTCTTCTCAGCCATGAAGATCACTGGGCAATCTTGAGGATCAGGCACTACATCACAACATTGCCAGGGATTGGACTAGATGATCCTCAGCGTCCCTTCCAACACTACAATCTTATAACTCTATTACATTCCCAGCTGCAAGTTATTTGATGGGAAGTGAAACTTTCATTCCAGGTGAAGCTCTTTCCACATTTCAAGCACTATTAGGGTGTCTCTGTCATATGAATTCTTTGATGGGAAGTGAGTGTTTGCTTCAAGGCGAAGCTCTTTCCGCACTCTTGGCATTGAAATGGTTTTTCCCCATTGTGAAGTCTTTGATGTCACAGAAGTGCTTTTCTTGCAGTAAAGCCCATTGTGCATTCTAAGGACAGGTTCTGCCCTTTATTAATTATTTGGTGGGAAGTGAGACTTTTCTTGTGGGTGAAGCTCTTTCCACATTCCAAGCACTTAAATGGTTTCATCCCAAAGGGATTTCTTTTATCAGAAGTAGAATGGGAGCTCTGAGTGAAGTTCTCTCCACTCTCTGAATATTCATATGGCTTCTCCATGTAGATTTTTTCATGGTTTCCTTTGCTCTCAATTTCCAATTTACCACCAGCTGCAATGAAATGAGACATGAATCAGAGCGTCAGGAAGCTATGAAGCCGCCAATTATTGAAAAATGCTCATTAACGCTTGTGAGAGGAAGAACTGAGAGGAGTTAGATCAGAGGGTGTTACTTCAGGGTTCATTGCCTTTGTTGACAGGCATTCAGGGACATCTTTATGGCAACCTGAGATTTGAAAAGCCTATTTTCTGGGATGGATTTTGTTTGGCCCAGCTATGAAATCTGCTCCACCTCTTATGCCAGCCATCTTTTTGGGTCAACCAGAAACACACAGCCAAAATAAAAAAATCTGCCAGAAGCTACTTCCATTTCCCTAACCACTCTGAAGCCCACATTTTAAAAAGGGCTGGGCAGTTCGGACCAGCCTCATCCTTGTTTAAAAAGGCATAACTGGAGGAAGCATATTCACAACAAATCAGTAGATGGCCCTCCATGCAAAGTGAGTCCGTTTGGTTTATTGTGTTTAGCAAACAGCCTTTACAAACATCCATGCAAAGTGTGCTGTGGGGGGATTTGAATCCCTGGGGCCAAAGGTGTGCTGTTGAGCTCTATCAAAATCTGGAAGCTTCATCACATAGAGATTTATGTATGGAATTTCAAAATGTATTTTATGATCGAACAGGGTATTAGAGGTTACTGACTATAACTGCTTCCCAAAGCTCTAGCAGAGTTTCCCTGGCGGCAGACGACAGAACTGCAGACACACTCGGATGCACAGTGAAGAATTACTTTATGCAAACATTTTCAGGTACTACAAACATGTTAGTTGCTACTATTTACAAAACTATTTACAGTTCTTCTCCTTCATTGGCATACTTTTAATCTTATGATAAACAATCCTGCCTCAAATTGCAAACTCACAGCTTCTCCTTTTAACTGCATCTCCAGCTGACTCCAGTTAAACTGTTACTCCCACACATTGAAGAAACTGCTGTAATGCTTTTTTAACTTAAAGGAACCTTATCTGTTTCTTTAAAGAATGTATTCCTAACACCCCTTCTCATTCGAACAGAAACAGATGCAGGATTATGAAACATATACAAACATATTCACATATCATGTAATACAGTTCCCAGCATTGTGACCAGTTCTGCATGTTTTTCAAACGTGACAGGTTTTGTAAAAAATGTCTGCAGTGTTTTGCTTACTTGCACAATACTTCAACATTATCAGGTTTTCTTTCACATTTTATTTTACATTCTGATATTTAATTTCAATATGTTTTGTTTTGCCTTTAAACTGCTCAGAACCCACCAATGAGATTACTGCTTAATTATCCTCCCCCACTTGTACTGGATAATTACATTTCACACCTAAGTCATTGAGGATCTGTACATAATATTTCATTTTGTTACATAGTTCTGCTAATGCACAGTACTCAGCTTCTGTTGAGGACGTAACCACAATTCCCTGTTTTCTGGCAAAGTGGGAAGGGAGCTGCTTACACCCGTAAAGCGTGGAAGCAGGTGGAAGCAGCTCCTCTCCAACTTTCCTGCTTCAAAGCAATCACGGAGGAGGGAAGCGGCTGCAGCGGATTCCCTCCTCCCGGGCTCCCTTTGAAGCAGGAAAGTGGGAGGGGAGCAGCTTACACTCGTGTAAGCAGCTCCTCTCCCACTTTCCTGCTTCAAAGCAGAGGGAATCTGCTGCAGTTGCGAGCAGAGGATCCATGGCTCCGCTTCCTTCCCTCCTCCGTGGCTTGCTCCGAAGCAGGGTGCGGGGGGGGGGGAGAGGGCAGGAAATAGATGTTGGGCAGGAAGACACAAGCACACTTTGACCACTGGAAAGTCCACCTCAGCCTCCCCAGATTTCCACTGAGACGGCCAGGCTAATCTTGATGGCCATAAGAGCTGGAAACTTGCATGGGCTGTTTATTTAAAGATGAAAATATGCACACACATGGATGGCATTGGCAGCTGGAGGAGCAGCATGGTTAAAGAGCAAGTCCTGGTTTCAAGCTGAAGATCAGCTCTTTCACGGTGGCCTCCAACAATCCTTTGGGTGCAAGGGGAATCCCTCCCTCCCTTAATTCAGGATGCTACAGTCTACAGATGCTGTGGCTGCCTGCCCTTTTCCCTGAGCTGTAAAAGCACCTTCAAGAGGGTGGTGGGAGGTGACACAGTTGTCTTCCAGATGTGCAAAGAACCATCCTCCCCACACTAAACATGACAGCAAGCCTCACACTCAGATCTGAAGCGAAAATGGGAACCTAGGAAGCTGCCTTATAAGGAGTCGGACCCACTACTCCATCTAGCTTAGTAATGGCAACACTGACTGGCAGAAGTTTGCCAGGGTTTCAGGCCTGGAGAAGCCGGGGATTGAACGTGTGGTTACAGCTGAGGTTACAGCTGTTCCCTTTTTAAAAAAACTAAGATTGTAGTCCTCATGGTTCTGAAGAAAAGGCAAATTTAAACAGGAACAGAGGGACCTTCCCTGTACCACGTCAGGACCCCTGAGCCCATTGAGCTCAGTTTTGTCTTCACTGATGGGCAGAGGCTCACCTGGGTTTCAGGATACCCACCCTCAGCCCTACCCAGAGAAGCTTTCAAGGACTGAACTTGGGATCTTCTCCATTCTCTCCCCATTGAGCTATGATGGCTCCCTCCCCTGCTCCTCTGCAGGAGGCCTATCTCAGCTTGTCATTATAATGTATATTTGTGAAGGGCTTTTGGAGATGCATATAAAGTCAGGCTCAGCATTATTAACTGGACTTAGATAAGCCATGGTTCCCCTTCCTACCCTCCTCTGAGGCTCGATTTAAAGCAGCAAAGCGGACAGGAGCTGCCCGCTTTGCTGCTTTAAATAGTTTAGTGCAACATTTGATTCAGAATATTTTTTTCCATATTTTCCTCCTCTAAAAACTAGGTGCGCCTTATGGAGCGAAAAATATGGTACATAATAAAAACAAAAATGAAACATACCAATATTCTCCTCCCACAAAGAGACTTAAAAGGATAACATTTAATTGGCCAAAGGCCTGACTGTTAAGTTGTACTTACTTAAACACACTTCCAAACTCTCAGCCAATCAACAGCCCCTCCCCCCAGCTAATATTACCTTAAATCTATTATATTAGTTGATTTACTATTATTACATAAATTACTTTGCTGGAGGAGTATACAACTTTAAATACAAACACCAGACATGCACAAACAATTTCTAAGAGTCTCATGGGAGAGCCAGTGTAGTATATTGCCTAGAGCAGGGATGTCCAACAGGTCGATCACGAGGTTTTGGTAGATCGTTGTTGATCGCTACCTTGCCCTGCCCCGATGTCATCCTTTGGTGAGCTACTGTTTCTTTGACCCCAAAATAATGTAAAAATGTTGCACCCCTCCCCCAAAAAGCTAACCAACCCCCCTAAAAATGGGGCTTTGACCTGAACCCCTAAAAATGGGGGTAGATCACTGCCAGTTTTTAAATCTGTGAGTAGATCGCAGTCTCTTGGAAGTTGGCCACCCCTGGCCTACAGGATTTGACTACACCCTGGGAGACCTGGGTTCAAATCCCTCCTTGGCCATGAAGCTCACTGGGAGACCTTGGGGAGCCTAACCTAACTCTCAGTTATTCTCATGATTGAAAAGGAGGTGAAGAACCATGTGACCCCACAAGAACAGAACAAGAAAGGAGATTCTGACTAAACATCAAGAAGATGCATTGCAGTTGGTTAGACTAGATGACCCTCAAGATTCCTCCCAAAGCTACTATTCTATAATTCCAGGATTTCCCCCACTGTGAGTTATTTCATGGGAAGTGAGATTTCCTTCCAGCTCTTCCCACATTCCAAGCACTGATATGGTTTCTCCCTGTGTGAATTCTTTGATGGGAAGTGAGAGTTTGCTTGAAGGTGAATCTCTTTCCGCACTCTTGGCATTGAAATGGTTTTCCCCAGTGTGAATTCTCTTATGTCGCCATAACTCTTTTCTTGCAGCAAAGCACTTTGTGCATTCCAAGCACTGATACGGCTTCTCCCCTGTATGAATTCTTTGATGAGAAGTGAGACTGTCCTTCCTGGAAAAGCTCTTTCCACATTCCACACACTGGTATGGTTTCTCTCCGCTGTGAATACTCCGATGTCGATGGAAGTATCTGCTTGTAGTGAAGAACTTTCCACATTCCAAGCACTGATATGGTTTTTCACCACTGTGAATCCTCTGATGTAGACGGAAGTATCTGCTTGTAGTGAAATATTTTCCACATTCCAAGCACTGATACGGTTTCTCCCATCTATGAATTATTCGATGGGAAGTGAGATAAGAGCTGCGACTGAAGCTCTTCCCACATTCCAAACAATGGTATGGTTTCTCCCCTGTATGAATTCTTTGATGGGACGTAAGATTGGCCCTCTGACTGAAGCTCTTCCCACATTCCAAGCACTGATATGGTTTCTCCCCACTGTGAATTCTCTTATGTTGATGAAAGTCACTTCTTGTAGTAAAGCACTTCTCACATTCCAAGCACTGATATGGTTTCTCTCCTGTATGAGTTCTTTGATGGGAAGTAAGACTATTCTTCCGACTGAAACTCTTTCCACACTCCAAACATTGATATGGTTTCTCCCCTGTATGAATTCTTAAATGAGAAGTGAGAGGGCTGCTCTGACTGAAGCTCTTCCCACATTCCAAGCACTGATATGGCTTCTCTCCCGTATGAATTCTTTTATGGGCTTTGAGATGTGAGCTGTGATTGAAGCTCTTTCCACATAACAAGCACTGAAATGGTTTCTCCCCTGTATGAATTCTTTGATGGGAAGCGAGATTGCTGCTGTCACTGAAGCTTTTTCCACACTCCAAACACGGATAGGGTTTCTTCCCAATAGGATTTCTTTGATGGGAAGTGGCATGGGAGCTCTGACTGAAGTTCTCCCCACACTCCAAATCTTGATATGGCTTCTCCACTGTGTGGATTTTGTTGTGTTGTCCCTTGTTCTTAATTTCTGATTCATCATCAACTGCAATGAAGAGAGGAACAAATCAGAGCCT
The DNA here is from genome assembly GCF_964188315.1 of Podarcis muralis. NCBI lineage: Eukaryota > Metazoa > Chordata > Lepidosauria > Squamata > Lacertidae > Podarcis > Podarcis muralis. Next base: position 391,573 of record NC_135667.1, read on the forward strand.
AAGAAAGAAATATTTATGGGAAATTCAGATTCAAAAAGCTTGTTCTTGTTTGGGATGAAATTTCTTTGACTCAATCATCAAACCAACTCCATCTGCAAGGTCAGAAGTCTTTTTGAATATGAATTGGATTCTCTACCAATTACCTAGGGTGCAGGGGAGAATTAAACTACTGGGTAATGACAGAATTCTAAATGGGTCTGGAAAATATCTCAAAAAAGCTCAAAACTAAGTACTGCTGATTTCAAAAGATTAAAATGAATATATAGTTCTGAAACTTTGCCTTTAGCTTCAAAGCTACACTGTTTGTAAATCTCCGTTCTCTGTTTGTTTTTTCTATGTGAAATAAAGTGCAGAGAAGCAGAGACAGTCAAGGGAGGAGAACTAATAGATCATAATTAGTAAATCATAGCAAAAATAACAATGAATGCCTTTTGATTTTTTATATGTCATAACCAACAGCTAAGAGACGAAATGTGCAGAATGGTTGGAGAGGTTTGAGAGACTGCAGATGAGAGAATGGACAGAATCTGTTGGGGAAAAACCTGAGTCAGCAGTAGATGAAGAAAAGTCCATAGCTTTACAACTGTATGAAGGGAAGAAAGAAAGAAAGAAAGAAAGAAAGAAAGAAAGAAAGAAAGAAAGAAAGAAAGAAAGCTGTTCCTAAGCCAGAAGCTACAGTTTAGAACTGGATATGGAACAACTGATTGGTTCAAAACAATCAGAAAGCCTATCCACATCCTGATCCTTGTGCAAAAAGAGAGAAGCAGAGGAACAATATCCACAGAAAAAACAGTCCCCAGCCCTCCATGCCAGGTGAGCTGTGGGGGTGTGAGAATCCCAATTGCTCTAGGTGGCAACGTTGGGATCCATCCAAATATGGGAGGTTTGTCCCAGAGAAATATCTATTGAATTCCAAAGCAGATATGATGACCCAAGAGGGAACTTTACCCAGAGAGATCATGGTCCTACAAGTCTCCTCCATGACTTCCTTATGCAGAGCTCTCTGGGCAGGATCCAGCAATGCCCACTCCTCAGCCGTGAAACAAACAGCAACATCTTCAAAAGAAACTGAGCTCTGAAAGAAAAATATCCTTCTCTTAGGCAGCATAAAAATCATTTCCTGCACGTTGCTCTTTTGCTTCCTGCCTGGGTTGTTCTAATCGGATTGGTCTGCCGCACATTCTGATTATTGGTGCTTATTTTATTGAACTCCATATGTCTGTGCAAGTGTTCCAGTTTGCCAAATGGAAGAATCCCTCTCTCCTCTCCCTAAGTTTTGTTCTGGAATGAAAAGACTATCCAGATGTCCTAAAGGCAATTTGTAAGAAATAATACTAACGACATTCAGAGTTAAGGTGATTTGGCAACTCATTATCCTCAGAGCATAACCCTTCATTAATGGCATTTTCAGCCTTTGTTAAGGGCAGCTTTGACAGAAGCAATGCGGAGGGGAGAGATTTGTTCTGTCTTAGAAATGCCCTCTGACCCTCACCCCTCATCCTTCCCCCCCCCCCAAGGCTCCTTCCCCGCACCTGATCCGGTTCCTCAGCCGCTGCTTCCCCTCCACCAGGAGGAAGAGATGGAGGAGGAGGTCTTGCCGGCATCCTTCTTTCACCTGCGAGAGACAAAGGGAAGTGGGGAGACAGGAGTGCAGGATACTTCTCTCAGAGGTGCATTTGGGAGTTTGTCCCCATTTCATATTTTAGTTATGTTCAAATAGATCTCATCTCCTTTGGGTTCTTGGCCCCAAGTGGCTTCTCCCAAAAGATTAGTTTCAGAATAAACAGAATGGAATCAAAAAAAGAAAAACTTCCTTCCTCCTTACCCAGCGGCTTCTCTCTGTTGTCCAACGAAGTCCTCTCTGCCTCAGAGGAATCTGGTCCCGTTTCTGAAGACAGATCCCTTTCCTGAAAGAGCAACAAGAATTTGTAATAGAGAATGTAGAGAATGTTTAAAAAAGGGAAAAGGATGAGCAATTAGAGAACGTGGAGATGGGTTTGAGAAGGAATGGCTGGGGCAAAAAAAAAGGATGGGATTTAGGGATCTTCTCCCTCCTGTTGGAGCCCCTTGGGAGCATCCAGAGGAAAGTCTCTCTCACCTGCTTCTTCTCCGCCTGCTTCCTCTCCTCTGCCTGACTCAGGAGGAAACCTTCGGCCAGGGCCACTGCCTGGGAACTGGTCTCCGCTCCGCATTCCCTCACCCAGCTCTCCATCTCCGCTGGAAGGACAGCCAGGAACTGCTCCAAGATCACCAGGTCCAGCATCTCAGCTTTCGTGTGCCTTTCTGGCTTCAGCCATTGATGGTCAAGGTGGAGGAACCGGCGGCAAACCTCTCGGGGTCCTTCGGCCTCCTGGTGACAGGACTGCCTCAACTGCCGGCTCTGCGCCTCTGAGCGGAGGGTGTCCTCCTCTCCCAGGATCTTCTGCCCAGAGCTTTCCCAGAATCCCCCACTGCTCCCAGTTTCCATGGCATGGCCTCTTCCTGCTCCAGGGCCAGCTAAGTCTTGCTCATCCATCTTTAGGAAGGAATCCATCATTTCTTTGACCAAGTTCTGCCTGTCTCAATTAGAGGTGCTGGCAAACTCTACAAAGGAAATATATTGTTCTGTTATAAAATTGACGCGCTGTCAGGAGAATAGAAAGGTTCTTTGAGCAAGTGTGGATGAGTCTTGCTAGGAACCAGAGTATGAGTACATCACAGGCCAGACTCTGAGCTTTATTTAAGAAGGAAAGGAAGAAGAATGAAGAAGAAGAAGAAATCCTCTTGCCCTCCTGGAAGGAAAGTGACCAGGCCAAAAGTGGAGGCAACGGAAGAGATTTTTGGCAGACAAATGAGCCTGGTGGCTCCTGCCTCTCGGTGTTTTCAGCCCAGGGATAGAAGCAGAACGGTGATGGAGAAGTGAATCATTTGTTCCAAGTGTGGACACTAGTCTCTCTTGAGGGTCCTCATCCTGGGCTCCTCAAGAGTTGCTCTCCCTCCCAGGGCACATTTCTGCTTCTTGCACTTTGCATCTCCAACATCTCCAGACAGACTCCTGGGGTGGGATCCCTTTCCCTTGTTCTGAGGGCCGAATCCTGATCTGGCCAAGCCCCTGAGGGCCACATGCATGAGGCCAAGGTTCCTGTGGGCGGGAAAGTGCTAAAAAGCAAATAAAGCACAACTCAGTTTCTTTCTGTCACTGCAACTTGTTTTAAATGGTTTTAATGGTGTCCTCTTCCCTGGGGAACTTAAGGGAAAGCATGGGTTATAAATTAATAATATTAATAATAATAATAAGTGTTACACAGCTTAACCCTTGCAGAGCCGTATACTTGTTGCTATTTGGAAACCCCTGAGGAGTGGGATTGCCAAGAGAGAGGGGAAGTGACGGAAAGGGAGCCCCAGTTTTCGGCAGAGAAGGAAGCTGTGCTGCGTCCAAAGGATGAAACTCATAACGGAGGAAAGGAATGAGAGGGAGGAAAGAGGAACCGAGTGAAGCATTTCACCTCCTCTTCTAGGAACCTGAAAAGAAAAGCTGTTTCCTGAAAGGACACAACTCCTGACCCTTCTTTGTTTTACCAACTTGGTTTTGTAAATAAAACCTTTCTTATCCGTTCAACGTCTCCCTGAGTCTCCAAGCATCTAAGGTTTCCCTCACACAAAATCCAAGAGAGAACCTGTGGTGGTTAAATATATCTATATCTCTAGGAGTCATAGAGAGTTGGAGGGTTTGCCTCAAATGGTGGAAGAGTCATGACAGGAAGTCTAACTCAGGAGGCGAATGAATTACTGCAGAAAGTTGTCTCTTTTGTGAGGGAAAGAGAGTTCTGTGAGGAGAAGGCCCCACCGTGACCCAGGACTCCTGAAGGGAAGCAGAAACGGAGGGGAAAACCTCTGAGGGAATTTCAGTCAGGAGACAAAATGGAGGAAACCCAAACCTGACAGAGAAGCTCAGGCTTTGAAGGAAAGAGATTCAGTTGGCGGGGAAAAGGGGGACAAGGAAAAAGAGGCTGCGCTGAAGAGAAAACGTCAAATATTGTGAGCCAAAGCTCAGGCGGAAGATGCAGAAAGTGAGACCTAAAAAGAAATGTCCCTCAGGCACAGGAGATGAAGGCAGAGAAGGGAGAAATGAATTCCCTCAGGGGGGAAAGGGGAAATTCCCAGAGACCAGGCGGGAAAAGGCAGGGAAGAAGAAGCCGCCTTTCTGCTTGGTTTGGAAAGGACTTGGAAAGGGGAGAAAATGGAAATCGCTTCAGAGACGCTGGTCAAGCGGAGCAGAGCCGGCCGGGGAGAGAGTTATGGGGAGGACTATAAATGCAATTATTATTATTAATAATAATAATAATGGCAGCCCAGGAGGAGGAGCTGAGGGGATTGAGGGATCTGAGGGCCAAGATGGTGCAAAGAGAGGCCAGAATCCGGCAGGGAAATGGTGGTGGCCTGGAGGCTGAGGCAAAGGAGGCAGGAACTATTATTATTCTTATTTTATTATTCATTTAATTGATTTTCATTTTATGAAATGGCAGGAACTATTCCCACTTGTGTCTGCCTGAACCCACATTCACACAAGTGAATACAAATGCCTTAAATCTGATTATTCTTGCATTTGGAAGCTGCCGAGAGGAGCTCAGAAACTCTGGTGCGGTTTTTTTAAATGTTGGGGCAGATTTTGTTTAAGAGGAGACAGTTCCATCAAGGATGCAAAGACAAGTTATACTTCATTTTTCTATCTGCCACCAGAGAAACCAGTTTCTTAGCTGGTGAACTTTGGATTTTAAAATAATAATAATACTATGCAGATTAGTCCTCTAGTGCCTTTATTTGTTTTCATTCATAGCTGCAGGGACAACTTACAAACACATAAATAAAAATATGTAGGATTATGATGAGGCTCAATTCAACACTTTGCTGATCAAATTAATCAAATTAATTTGTTTAATTTGTATACCATCCTATACCCACAGGTCTCAGGGTGCTCACAACATAAAATCACAATATTAAAAACACAAAATATATAATAAAAACAACAAAAACCAATAACCCCCCCCCAAGAGGAGTCTGGGAAGAGATAGATGTGCAAATACTTTTAGGGAATGACTTAGCCCAGCAGAATAAGTCGCCCAGAGTGGCTGGGGAAACCTACTCAGACAGGTAGGGTATAATTATTATTATTATTAAATGCGGGAACCAGGAGTAGGCCTAAAATTCCCAAGCAACAGGCATGAATAGCTGAGCCACAGGCACCTCAGCCGAGCACAGAGAAAATAATGTAGAGGGGGTGGGGGGAAGTCCAGGGGTCAAGAACCTCCAAAATATATTGTTTTGTTATATTGGTATGAATGCAAACAAAACATCTTTAAAAGAAAATATTTAAAAAGAAAAAACGATGCAGTGGAATTATTATTATTATTATTATTATTGAAGAATTATCATCACCATCACCATTTCCATCCTGCAAAGTACCGTATTTTTCGCTCTATAAGACGCACCAGACCACAAGATGCACCAAGTTTTTGGAGGAGGAAAACAAGAAAAAAAATATTCTGAATCCCAGAAGCCAGAACAGCAAGAGGGATCTCTGCGCAGTGAAAGCTGCAATCCCTCTTGCTGTTCTGGCTTCTGGGATAGCTGCGCAGCCTGCATTCCCTCCATAAGACACACACACATTTCCCCTTACTTTTTAGGAGGGAAAAAGTGAGTCTTATAGAGCAAAAAATACGGTACTTAGCAGAGCAAAGGCAGGATTACTTTTAATTACGCGAAAAGATTGTTCAAAGTCCAGATCTTTCAAAAGAAGATTGACTGCATACCCTCCAACATTTCTCTAATGAATATAGGACCCTCCTATTCCATTATTATTATGATTATTCTATTTATACCCCACCCATTTGACTGGGTTCCCCCAGCCACTCTGGGAGGCTTCCAACATATAAAGAAACATTTAAAAACTTCCATCCTCCACTGGCTCTGGGGTCAGAGAACTGTAGGTTTGGAAGGGGCTCCTGAGGGTCATCCAGCCCAACCCCCTGCGATGCAGGAATCTCAACTCAAGCATCCCAGAGAGAGTCTTTCCAGGGGATCCTGCTCCTCTTTCCAGCAGGGCCTCTCCTGCCTCAGTTTCCTGGGATGGGGAGACCTCCAGTGCTTCTCAGCAGGGCTTTCTGTTCAGTCTCTGAAGACCCCCTGAACACCTGCGCGGCTGCATGTCTGAATGGGCACATGAGTGTCAGCCTGGAGTCCCGATAACTCCCTTGTCTGATTCACAAGTGGTGGTAGGGAAGCTTCACTCCAACTGAGGAGCTCAGCATCGGAGCAGGAGAGGAGCCCTCCAGATTCCCCCCTCCTGTTCCCACTGGGGCCTCAATAGGAAGCCCCCAAGCCTCAAGCGGGACTGGGGCGCAAGAGCCCCCCCTCTCTCCCCCTGCGCTTCCTTCCAGCAACTGGGATTCAGCAGCATCTCTGGGGAGACGAGAGCTCAGCCCTCCTGCATGAGGCCAAGCAGAGCCTCTCCTCTTCCTCCCTGCCCTGGTCCCAGCCTGGCCTAAAGTGGCAGGGAGTTCCGCAGGCTTGACTCTGCACCGCACCAAGAAGCGCTTTCTCTTCTCTGCCCTCCATCTTCCCACAGACTTTCTTTCTTTCTTGCATAGGTCAGGTTTTCCTTTTTATTTTTTGCGTACATTTTAATGCTTCTGCTGGGCGACAACCCCTGCAGATGATCAATGCTTTGAACTGGGTTTCTTTGCAGCCCCCCCCCCCGCCAAAGGGCCAAGGAAGAAGAGCTGCAGGCGTCCAGTGAGCTCGCCCCTCCCGGGCTTGCAGAGAGGAAGGGGCAGGAGCCTCCTTGCCCCCCCCCCCGGACTTGGGGATCCCCCTGCTGCATGAACTGAGCAGCCCTCCCCCTGCCCCCCTTCTCCCCATGGCACCCTTTGCAAGAAGAGAGAGCCCAGAGGGGGCAGAGCAGAGAGACAACTGCCCCCTCCTCTTGCAAAAGGAGCCCCCCCCCCCAGGAGAGAAGGAAGGGGGCAGGACCCTCTGCTCCCTGCCCCCCCCCCGTGCATGGGCTGAGAAGGCCCTCCCTGCCCCCCCCCCGGCAGCCCTGGGACCCGGCCCCCTTCCCCCCATTGCACCCTAGGCAAGAAGAGCAGAGACCCACCGGAGTCCCAAGTGACCCCCGATGCACGTGCGGAGGAGAAGCACTTGGCCGGGAGGGGCTTCGGCTCAGGAGCCCATCCCCCCCCCCCCGGATCTCCTCTCTCCTCTCTAGGAATCCAGCTTAGTGCCTTTTAACCCTTTGCAAGCCAGCGCAGCCCCGCTATGCGACAGGGAGGAAAGCTGCTCTCTCTCTCTCTCTCTCTCTCTCTCTCTCTCTCTCTCTCTCTCTCTCTCTCTCTCTCTCTCTCTCTCTCTCCGGGCCGGGCGGAATTCTGTCAATCAAGTTGCCTCTCACCCGCCTTTCCTCTAAACTAGACATCCCCAAACGCCACATAGGAAAGCCGGCCACCCCCTTGGTCATTTCGGCGGCCCTTTGCTGAAACTTTTTCCAGCTCTACAAATATCCTTTTTGAGGAGGCGACCAGGACTGGAGACTGTGCCCCAAATGCAGTCACACCGTAGATTTCTATGAAGGCATCGTGGTATTTGCAGTTTTATTTTCCACTCCTTTCCTAACGATCCCTGGTGTGAAGTTTGTCTTTTTTCACAGCCACCACACACTGGGTCTACGGCTTCACTGAGCTGCCTGCTGCAACCCCCAAGGACTCACTCCTGGTCCATCTCTACCCATCCAGATTCCAGGAGTGAGTATGTGAAGTTAAGAGTTTTGCATAATGGGTCCTTGTCATCCTAGAAAAAGTGACAAGTGGGGTGCTGCAGGGTTCTGACCTGGGCCCGATGTTGTTCAAAGTCTTTATAAATGACGTGGATGAAGGAATTTAGGGGATGCTCAACAAATCTGCCGATGACACCAAACTGGGAGGGACAGCTCATGCCATAGAAAACAGAATCAGAATTCAAAACGATCATAGCAGACTGGAGAACTCACAAAATGAATCTCAATAGGGGCAAATGTACAGTTCTTCACTTAAGCAGGAAGAGCCTGTGGCGCAAATATAGGATGGAGGACACCTGGCTTTACATGTGAAAAGGATTTACGGGTCTTAGTGAACCACAAGCTGAACAGGAGTCAGTAAGGGAAGTCATAGTCCCACTCTATTCTGCCTTGGTCAGGCCACACCTGGAATACTGGGCACCACAATTTAAGAAGGATGTTGACAAGCTGGAACATGTGCGGAGGAGGGCAACCAAGATGATCAAGGGTCTGGAAATAAAGGCTTCTGGAAAAGAGGAGACTGAGAGGAGCCATCTTCAAGTATCTCAAGGGATGTCCAGGAGGAGCAGTCTCCCTCAGGAGGTTGTGGACTCTCTTTCACTGGAGGTTTTTAAACAAAGCTTGGATGGCCATCTGCCAGGGATTCTTTAGTTGAGATTCCTGCATTGCAGGGGGTTAGACTAGATGGCACCTTAGGTCCCTTCCGACTCTACAATTCTGATTCACTCTTAGATCCAGAGTGAATGCAACAGCCAAGATCTTGGCTATTGTCAGTCATCATGTTATTATTTCTGAAAGCAACTTGCTGACAGAAAGGCATTCAGTTTGCCATGTTTCTCCCCTGCAAGTCCCAATTAAGAGAGAATCATGCCCTGTATGTCCCACAATTGAATTGCAACATTCCCAGTGTGTCCACCTTGGATAGGAAAGGTTTCCCTATACAATTCTGAATGGGGAAATGGCAAGCGGCCAACGATGGCCAGGTGCATGCAGTAGCACATTGGATTAACAGTCTACGAGGCAAATCTTTCAGAGCCCCAGACTGTGAATGTGGCACACACAAGTGCGCAAACCCTTCGTCGTCCTGCTCGCCCTGTTCTGCAAACGTTTCAGCTTGTCAAGGATGAAGCAGATCCAGAACTCTGGCACAGAAGGTTCGGCCACAGAGACATCAAAGTCACTGTGGAGTTGCAATGCAAGCAGCTTGCTGCAGGGACGAAGGCAAGCCAAAAGGCACCTGCCACAACCAGTTGCGTCAGTTGCATCACTGAGAAGAGTTGTTAAAGCTTCTTTTGCTTCATGTACAGTGGTACCACGGGTTAAACACTTACCGTATTTTTCGCTCTATAACACACACCCGACCATAACACGCACGTAGTTTTTAGAGGAGGAAAATCCGTAGGCATGCCACCTGTAGGCATTCCCTCCATAACACGCACAGACATTTCCCCTTACTTTTTAGGAGGAAAAAAGTGAGTGTTATGGTGCAAAAAATACGGTAATTCGTTCTGGAGGTCTGTTCTTAACCTGAAATTGTTCTTAACCTGAAGCACCATTTTAGCTAATGGGGCCTCCTGCTGCTGCCGTGCCACCACTGCACGATTTCTGTTCTCATCCTGAAGCGAAGTTCTTAACCCGAGGTACTATTTCTGGGTTAGCGGAGTCTGTAACCTGAAGCGTCTGTAACCTGAAGTGTCTGTAACCCAAGGTACCGCTGTATAACAGAAAAGCACCAGAGTGTAGTGTATGCAGATGTGTGTGGCACACTTAGGGAAGAATAAGTATATTCTAATTTTTCTGGATGTTTTCTCAAGGTACTTCTAAAAGAGAAATTGAAGCAGTGGAGATGTTCAGAAAATACCTTGCCACGGTGAGCAGCAAGTTTCATAGGAAACTCACAACTCTGGTCAGCGACAGTGGAGGTAGACAGTGGAGGTGAGTTTCCCTTGAGCCACACGAGAGCCGTCCTGGAAGAGGAAGGGGAGGTGTGAGAGCCACACCATGCAACAAAACTCAGTCATGGAAGGAATGTTTCAGTCTCTGATGGAGATGACTAGGTGCATGCTGAGGGACTCCGGACTCAGCAGGACATCGAACGGTGTTTGTCTTATCCATTGTCTCTAGACACACACCTTCAACATTCAAACATATTACTCAACCAGTGTGCCGTGGCACCTTGGGGTGCCTTGAGTGATGGTCAGGGGTGCCGCGGGCATCTCTGGCCTCTGTCCTTCTTTCCTTCCCTCCCTCCCCTGATGCCCTCTCATGTCTCTGCCTCCCAAAGGCTGGCACGTCTGTTTGCTGCAGAAGCCTTGGTCACAAGCTCCCCTGGCGAATGGTGCCTCTGGGGCTGGCCAGGGGGTGCTGGTTAGCAGGAGGTGAAGCGGGTTCGGAGGAAGCAAGCAAGCGGGCGAGGGAGCCCAGCCAGCCCGTCCGCCAGCCCTTGCTGGTAGGAATGGACAGACAAGTCCCAGGCCCCTGTGGGACAGTGTGGGGAGGCACCTTTCTTTGGGGCAGCTCAGAGACCAGGGCAGCAGCAAAGGCTGTCCAGAGGACTCCCAAGGAGGAGGGAGAGGAGAGGAGGCTGAGGGGACACTGCACAAGGGAGGGTGTTCGAAAAAGGGCGAGGGGCTGCCAGCTCTGCAGGCAAGGGGGGAGGTGACTTAACTGGGCTCCTGAGCCCCACAGGGGTGCCACAGAAAGAAGGGAGCCGTGGACTCAAAAAGGCTGGAAACTTCTGGCTTAGCGTAACCACTAAGAATATTGAGCGGTTGATACAACAAGGTCTTGATTTTGGTCATTAACATAGTTGAAGAAAGAGGTCCATGCAAGGTGTCTCTATTCGTTATGCCTTTAATTGCCCTCCTGTGTCTGGCGAGACGCTCAGACATTGCTGTATAGCTAGGTTTGCTTTTATGAAGAGCTCTAGATGAGCTCTGCTCATGCAGAGGTGTAGTTTGTCTCCCTGTGCTGGGCTGCCACCGCCTTCGCTCAGAGGGGCTCTGGCAGCGCCCACCCCCTCCTGCGCCCCCTCCCCACTGCATTCAAGGGGCACAGCTGGGAGCTGGGTCTTGACTGGGTCTTCCACCAAACACCCCAGAGAACTCTTCCCTCAACACTTCACCCCTAAAGGAGTGAAGAATGAAGTGTGTGTTGGAACACAACTGATTTATTAAAAATTAGGTTTCAAGATAACTTTGTATACATAAGCGCATGATTTCGAATGTTTCATAGGGAGTTGTACCTGTGTGGCTAGTTTGCGGCTTCTTCTTTTTTTAGCTCTTGTGATTTATGTGGAAATTGTTCAGTTTGGTTTTGCATTTTTAAATGTTTCATTTATTGCTTATGTCAGAGCTGCTCCCCGATCCCAGCTCACAGAGGATCACGCTAGCCAGCGTTCGCTTTATAAAAGTCTTTATTGAGTTGCAGTTTCCATTTCCAAGCTGCTGCGTGCAACTCTACGTCTTATGGCTAGACCGGCGAAGCTCCGTCTGAATCTCCGCCCCTCGTACACCAACTTAATATCCTCGCCTTACTCCACCTTTTCCGCCTGACCGTCCTTCTCTGGGTCCCTCTGCCCCCCGCGGTCTCCTCCCTCCGGGACTCCTCTGACGCTGACCCCCCGGACCCTCCTGTCTACTTGCGTCGGGCTTTAGGACCTGGCTCCCTTTCCGGGCTGCTTACTGCGCCGCCTTCCTGTGCATTTGAACTTGGCGCGCGCGCCCAGCCTTCCACTTTCCGCTTGACCGTTTCTTCGCTCCCCGATGGGGGCGTGGTCACTCCTGACTCATGCCCTCCTCCCTGCTGCGAGCTGCCAGGGCTCGATCCCTGACGTCCTTCCTCTCCACTGCGCTCTGGTGGGGACGCTGGCCCCGATTTCCAACTGCTGCCCTCTGAACCCCCGCTGGTCCCTTCCTCCTGGGGTGTCCCCCTAGGCCCCCCCTTTGCTCTGGCCACTGGCGCCCCTTTCTGTGAATCTTCCGATTCACTGGAAAGACTCGGAGATCTCGGGTCGTCGTCATCACTCATCCTTTCTTCGGACTCCTCCCCCTCGCTCTCTGTTTCCTCCCTTGCCCTTGCCTCTGCTCCTGAACCCCTGACAGCTTATGACTACTTTTTGTATTTAATTCATTAAATTTGTATACTGCCTTCATCCAGAGACCCCAGGATGCTTCACAGCATAAAATGAAACAAACCAATCACCGCCCTCCCACAAACACATTTAAGACAATATGCAAAGTTTAATAAGCCACAGGCCTGATTGTATGTTTTATTCAAAATCCTTTTCAAACTCTCAGCCAATCACCTCTCACTCCCAACATCCCAAACTCACACTTTACCCCTCACTAGCTAACAGTACCTTAAATCTACTATTATACTGTGCTTATTATATTAATTACTTTGTTACACATGCGTACAAACACCAGAGCACCACAAGTGAACTTTAAGCGCACACAGATGCATGCACAATTTCTAAGAGTCTCATTAGAGAGTCAGGGTAGTATAGTGGATCTTGAAAGCCCTAAACGGCCTCAGCCCAGTAGACCTGAAGGAGCGTCTCCACCCCCATCATTCTGCCCGGACACTGAGGTCCAGCTCTGAGGGCCTTCTGGCGGTTCCCTCATTGCGAGAAGCCAAGTTACAGGGAACCAGGCAGAGGGGCTTCTTGGTAGTGGCACCCGCCCTGTGGAACGCCCTCCCATCACATGTCAAAGAGAACAACAACTACCAGACTTTTAGAAGACATCTGAAGGCAGCCCTGTTTAGGGAAGCTTTTAATGTTTGACTGACTACTGTATTTTAATATTTTGTTGGAAGCCACCCAGAGTGGCTGGGGAAACCCAGTGAGATGGGCGGGGTATAAATAATAAATTATTATTATTATTATTATTATTATTATTATTATTAAGCGGACAGCTACTAGTTTTATTGGGATGCAGGTGGTGCTGTGGGTTAAACCACAGAGCCTAGGACTTGCCAATCAGAAGGTCGGCAGTTTGAATCCCCGCGCCGGGGTGAGCTCCCGTTGCCCGGTCCCTGCTCCTGCCAACCTAGCAGTTCGAAAGCACATCAAAGAGCAAGTAGATTAATAGGTACCGCTCCGGCGGGAAGGTAAACGGCATTTCTGTGCGCTGCTCTGGTTCGCCAGAGGCGGCTTAGTCCTGCTGGCCACATGACCCAGAAGCTGTACGCCAGCTCCCTTGGCCAATAAAGTGAGATGACCGCCTCAACCCCAGAGCCGGTCACGACTGGACTTAATGGTCAGGGGTCCCTTTACCTTACTAGCTTTATTGAATTGGAACATAATTGTTGATTAACAAATGTAACTTTCTATATGGAAAATAATATCACAAAAAGGGAGGTCTTGAATACTGAGACTTATGAGGAATGCTTGAGGGAGCTGAGGATGTTTATCACAGAGAAGAGTGCATGGGGATATGATAGGCATCTTCAAATATCTAAAGGGATGTCACATGGAAGATGTGATTTCTCCTGCTCCACAGGATAGAACTCCAACCAATGGCTCCAAGTTACAAGGAAGGCGATTCTGACTAAACATCAGGCAGAACTTCTGAAGGTAAGATCTATCTGACTGAGGAACAGATGCCACCAGAAGGTGGTGGGAAGTGGAAAGTTTTTAAGCAGAGGTTGGGTGGTCCTCTGTCCTGGATGCTTTAGCTGAGATTCCTGCTTTGCACAGGGTTCAGCTAGATAACCATCAGAATCCCTTCCAACTCTAAGACTCCATGATCCTATGATTCTCCCCGCTGGGACTTCTTTGATGGGGAGTGAGCTTGATCCTTCAGAGGTATTTCCACATTCCAAGGACAATTAGAGTTTCTCCCTTGTGAATTCTTTGTGGGAAGTGAGAGAGATGCTATGACTGAAGTTCTTTCCATATTCCAAGCACTGATATGGTTTCTCACCTGCATGAGTTCTCCGATGTGAAGTGAGGTGGGCCTTCTGACTGAACTTCTTCCCGCATTCCAGACACTGATAGGGTTTCTCCCCCGTATGGATTCTTTGATGGGAAGTGAGAAAAGTACTCTTACGGAAGCTCTTCCCACATTCCACACACTGATACGGTTTCTCCCCTGTATGAATTCTTTCATGGGAAATTAGATTCGTTTTCTCATTGAACCTCTTCCCACATTCCAAACAATGATATGGTTTCTCCCCCGTATGGAGTCTTTGATGGTTAGTGAGAACGGAACTCTTACGGAAGCTCTTCCCACATTCCGTACACTGATATGGCTTCTCCCCTGTATGAATTCTTTCATGGATAGTGAGGTGGGCCCTTTGACTGAAGCCCTTCCCACATTCCAAGCACTGGTATGGTTTCTCCCCTGTATGGATTCTTCGATGGGAACTGAGGTGGGTCCTCTGGCTGAACCTCTTCCCACAGTCTAGGCACTCATACGGTTTCTCCCCTGTATGAATTTTTTGATGGGAAGTGAGATGGGCTCTCTGGTTGAACCTCTTCCCACATTCCAAGCATGGATATGGTTTCTCCCCTCTATGAATTCTTTGATGGGAAGTCAAACTTATCTTCCAGATGAAGCCCTTCCCACATTCCAAGCACTGATATGGTTTCTCCCCACTGTGAATTCTCTGATGTCGACAGACACTTGTGCTTATATGAGAGCCCTTAACAGACTCCAAGCACTGAGAGGGTTCGTTCCCAATGGGATTTCTTTCATGGGAAACTGAATGGGAGCTCTGGCTAAAGTTCTCTCCAGACTCCAAATATTGATATTGCTTCTCCGTGTGGATTTTGTTGTGGTCTCCCTTGTTCTTAATTTCCAATCCATCTCGACCTGCAGTGAAGAGAGAAATGGATTAAAGCCTCAGAAAGAAATGGACCCCCCTGTTATTGAACAAAGCTCATTAACGCTCTTGAGAGAGGAGGAACTGAAGGGAGTTAGATGGGAGGACGTACTTCAGGGTTCACTGCCTTTGTTGACTGGCATTCAGGGACATATTTATGGAAACTTAAGATTTGACAAGACTGGCTCTTTTCTGGGACAGATTTTGTTTGACTCAGTCATGGAATCTGGGCCATCTCTAATGTCTCTCATCTGTTTGGTCAACAAAAAACAGACCAGAGCAAAAGCAAAAGCAAAAACAAAAAATTGTCAGAATCTGTTGTTGTACAATGGCTTTATACATGACATGGATAGAGGAATTTAGGGGATGCAAATCAAATTTGCAGATGACACCAAACTGGGAAGAGTAGTTAATGTCACAGAAGAAAGAACCAGAAATCAAAATGACCTTAACAGATTGAAGAACTAGGCCCCAGCTAACAAAATGAATTTCAACAGAGACAAATGTCAGGTTCTTCACTTAGGCAGGAAGAACAAGATGCACAAATATAGGATGGGGGACACCTGGCCTTATGGTAGTACATGTGGAAAGTATCTAGAGGTCTTAGTTGGCCACAGGCTTAATATGAGACAGTAGTGTGATGCAGCAGCAAAGAAAGTGAATGATCTTCTAGGCAGCATCAACAGAAGTCTAGTGTCCAGATCAAGGGTAGTAATAGTACCACTCTATTCCAGCTTGGTCAGACCACATCTGTAATAGTGTTTCCAGTTCTGGGCACCACAATTTTAGAATGATGCTGACCAGCTGAAAGGTGTGCAGAGGAGGGCAACCAAGATGATCAAGGGTCTGGAAACCAAGCCTTATGGGGAATGGTTGAAGGAGCTGGGGATGTTTAGCCTGCAAAACAGGAGACTGAGAGGAGATATGAGAGCCATCTTCAGATATCTCAAGGGCTGCCACATGGAAGAAGGAACAAGCTTGTTTTCTCCTGCTCTGGAGGGTAGGATCCAAACCAATGGCTTGAAGTTACAAGAAATTAGATTCTGACTAATTATCAGAAATAACTTTCTGAGGGTAAGAGCTGTTGAGCAGCGGAACTGTCTCCATTGGAATGTTGTGGACTTTCCTTCCTTGGAGGTTTTTAAGAAGAGGTTGGAAGACCATCTGTCATGAATGCTTTAGATGAGATTCCTGCATTGCAGGGGGTGGGACTAGATGATTCTATGATTCCCTAACCACTCTGAAGTCTATATTTAAAAAGTCCATGGTAGTTCAAACAGCCAGATCATGGTTTAAAAAGGCATCAATGGCGAAATAATAATCACAGACAAAAGAATCCATAGCCCCCCATTCAAGGTGAGCTGTGAGGGTGTTATAATCACAGGTGCTCTAGGTGGTGGTGTTGAGCTCAATCAAAATCCAGGAGGCTTCACACATAGATATATTTATGGAATTTCCAAACAAATATCATGATTCAAGAGGGAACCTTACTTAGAGAAGCCAAGATCCCACAATTCTCCTCCATGACTTCCTTATGCAGAGCTCTCTGGGCAGGATCCAGCAACGCCCACTCCTCAGCCATGAAACAAACAGCGACATCTTCAAAACACACTGGACCCTGAAAGAAGAAAAAGGTCGTCCCCTTAGACAGCATAAGTTTTATCTACTACACATTGTTCTGTTGTTTTCTGCCTGTTTGTTGTTGTGCTGTTTTAATGGCTTTGTTTCACTGCACATTTTAACTATGGATGCTTATTTTAATGTCTAAATGGAATTTTTAAAATTGTGCATTCCAATGCCCCCCCAGCCCCTTTCCCTGCAAGGCTCCTTCCCCCACCTGATCCGGTTCCTCAGCCGCTGCTTCCCCTCCACCAGGATGAAGAGATGGAGGAGGAGGTCTTGCCGGCATCCTTCTTTCACCTGCGAGAGACAAAGGGAAGTGGGGAGACAGGAGTGCAGGATGCTTCTCTCAGAGGTGCATTTGGGAGTTTGTCCCCATTTCATATTTTAGTGATGCTGAAATATATCTGATCTCCTTTGGCCTCTTGGCCCCAAGTGGCTTCTGCCAAAAGTTTAGTTTCAGAATCAACAGAATGGAATCTTCCTTCCTCCTTACCCAGCGGCCTCTCTCTGGTGTCCAACGGAGTCCTCTCTGCCTCAGAGGAATCAGGACCCGTTTCTGCAAAAAGATCCTTTCCCTGTAAGAGCAACAAAGATTCAAAACAAAGAATGAAAACTATTAGAAAAGGAATGGCAGGGGCAAAATCTTTAGGGATGTCCAATATAGCACCTTGGATACTTTCCAAAAAGGATGAGATTTAGGGATCTTCTCCCTCCTCCTTGGAGCCCCTTGGGAGTATCCAGAGGAAAGTCTCTCTCACCTGCTGCTCTGCCTGCTTCCTCTCCTCTGCCTGACTCAGGAGGAAACCTTCGGCCAGGGCCACTGCCTGGGAACTGGTCTCTGCTCCGCATTCCCTCACCCAGCTCTCCATCTCTGGCGGAAGGACAGCCAGGAACTGCTCCAAGATCACCAGGTCCAGCATCTCAGCTTTCGTGTGCCTTTCTGGCTTCAGCCACAGGTGGCAAAGGTGGTAGAGTCGGCTGCAAACCTCACGGGGTCCTTTGGCCTCCTGGCAGCAGAACTGCCTCAACTGCTGGCTCTGCGCCTCTGAGCGAAGGGTGTCCTCCTCTCCTAGGATCTTCTGCACAGAGCTTTCCCAGAATCCCCCACTGCTCGCAATTTCCATGGCAGGGCCTCTTCCTGCTCCAGGGCCAGCTGAGTCTTGCTCATCCATCTGTGCTCTCAGGAAGCCTCCAAGAGAATGTTAGGGATCCCCCTTTTCACCTGTCAAATTCTGAATGAGAGGTGCTCGCAAATTCTACAAAGCAAATACATTGTTCTGTTATAAAATTTGCACACTGTCACGGAAAGAAAAAAGTTCTCTATTAAGTGTGGATGTGTCTCTGCCCTCCATATTCCAACAGTGTTTATTCATTTTTGCATAGGTCAGGTTTTCATTTTTTTGGTGTGTGTATATTTTATGTCCCAATGTTTCCATCTGGTTAATAAATGTGGTTTATTAATTTCACTGATTTACATTATTTATCTATCTATATGAGTATCTTTGTATCAATGTAACATTTTTATATGCAACTGTGTATTTTTGCATTATTTTTGTTTACGTAGTCTGTGCTTGCTTTCATTTCCTGTGCACTGCTTAGAGATTTTTCTAATATATGAAGAGGTATAGAAATCAAATAATCCATAAGCTCTTCACTTTCCCCCCTGATCCAGAGACCCCTCCCTAAAGTGGCAATAAGTGTATGGGTCCAAATAAATAATACAGTTGCAGACCTTCTGAGAACTTGCCTCCTGCTCTGGCTTTACTGAGCCTCTTAAGCTTGCTGATCAGAAGGTTGGCAGTTCAAATCTCCATAATGGAGTGAGTTCCCGTTGCTTGGTCCCAGCTCCTGCCAACCTAGCAGGTTGAAAGGACACCAGTGCAAGTAGATAAATAGGTACTGCTGCAGCGGGAAGGTAAACGGCATTTCTGGGCGCTCTGGTTTCCATCATGGCGTCCCATTGCGCCAGAAGAAGCCTCTCCACCCCCATCGTTCAGCCTGGACACTGTGGTCCTCCTCTAAGGGCCTTTTGGCGGTTCGCTCGCTGTGAGAAGCCAAGTTACAGAGAACCAGGCAGAGGGCCTTTTCGGTGGTGGCGCCTGCCCTGTGGAACACCCTCCCACCAGATGTCAATGAGATAAAGAACTATCTGACTTTCAGAAGACATCTGAAGGCAGCCCTGTTTAGGGAAGTTTTTAATGTTTGATGTTTTATTGTGTTTTTAATATTTTGTTGGGAATCGCCCAGTGTCTGGGGAGGCCCAGCCAGACGGGCGGGGTGTAAGTAATAAATTACAGTGGTACCTTGGGTTACATACGCTTCAGGTTACAGACTCCGCTAACCCAGAAATATTACCTCGGGTTAAGAACTTTGCTTCAGGATGAGAACAGAAATCCTGCTCCGGCGGCAGCAGGAGGCCCCATTAGCTAAAGTGATGCTTCAGGTAAAGAACAGTTTCAGGTTAAGAACGGACCTCTGGAACGAATTAAGTACTTAACCCAAGGTACCACTGTAGTATTATTATCAATGCCTTTTTTCCTTTAAAAATGTTTAGGGGTCCTCTCATTTTCCTACTCATATTGAAATACTGCCCCTCAATGAGGCCAATCTTAGATTCAGAAAATGTTTAGGGGTGTGCGTCCCCCTGTGCCCCCCCAGAAAAAAAGCACTGATGATTATTATTTAGTCTTGCTGGCCACATGACCCAGAAACTGTCTGTGGACAAACGCCGGCTCCCTTGGCCTGAAAAGCGAGATGAGCACTGCAGCCCATAGTTGCCTTTGACGGGACTTTAGGGTCAGGGGTCCCTTTACCTCTTAGCAAGAGGAGGACCCTCTGCTCCCTGACTTGGGGAGCTCCCCCTGCATGAGCCAAACAGCCCCTCAGCCCCCCATGCCCCCTCCCCTGCAGCTCCTACCCCAATGCACCCCATGCAAGAGAGAAGAGACTCACCAGATCCCAGAAGCAGCAGAGCAGAGGCAACAGCCTCCTTCTTGCAGAGGAGACAAAAACCAGCCCCTTGCAGGAAAGGGCATGGAAGCTTCTGCTTGGGAGGACCTGCTCCCCCCCCCTGCATTTATTTCCGGTCCTCTCTAGGAATCTACGACTCACTTCATTTTAACCCTTGGAAGGATGTACCTTTGCTCTGGAGAACTGGATTCATTATAACAGCATTCTAATGGCACTATCCTAAGAACAGGAATAATGAAAACCACAAAAGCAGAAAGCCCATAAATTCCCATTTATTAAGCAGATGAAAGCATTTGGACATAAAGTGTAAACAAAGAATAGAAGTGGAAACCTGACCTACGCTATAAAGAGACACAGATTGTTGGAAGATGGAGAGCAAAGAGGAGGAGGGCAGCGCATGGAGGAAGAGAGGTCCAGGGGTGGTTTGTGTTTTGTCTCCAGTCGAAGGCAGCCTTGCTTCTGAATCCCAGTTTTGGGGAAGGAGGAAGCGCAGGTGGAGAGAGGGGCTCTTCCCTCCCCACCCCCCAGTCCTGCTGATGGGCTTTCCCAAAGAACAGGAGGCTGGACCCAATACGGGGACCCCACTGGCCTGATCCTGCAGGGCTCCTCTCCTCAAGATGCAAGCAAGTCCTCTATTGTCCTTCAGTTAGAAGCGAAGCTCTCCCCACCACCCACCCATCAGACTCCTGGTCGACACTTGTGTGCCCATTCAGACATGAGGCCACTCAGGTGTTCAGGGGATCTTTAGAGACTGAACAGAAAGCCCTGCTGAGAAGCCCTGAAGGTCTCATCATCCAAGGAATCCGAGGCAGGAGAGGCCCTGCTGGAAAGGGGAAGGGACTCTCCTTCCTTGGAAGGCTCTAAGAGGAGGTTGGGCAGCCACCTGCCAGGGATGCTGTAGATGAGACTCTTCCATTGCAGTGGGCTGGACTAGATGATCCTCGAAGACCCCTTCCAAACCTACAATTCAAGGATTATAGGAAAGGAAGCAAATCTAAGGTGGGGGTCAAAGACACAGCCCCCCCCCCCAAAGTGGTTAGAGTTGTTAGGAGACCCTCCCCCACCAGCGCCTTCCACTTGAGCTACAATTCCCAGAGCTCCCTGGCCAGAAGGACAGATCCTTAGACTGCTCTTTTCCCCTCTGATTCCTGGGATTCCTTGGCAGAAACTCCTGGCTTTGATCCAGCTTTGAATATGTTCTAACCGCTACAAATGCCAACAGGCTCCCCCCCCGCAAAAAAATATGCATCTTTGAGGGCGCCATGCGTATCTTGAGGCTGGAGCCTGTTATGTATTCAGTGGTCTGTGTTTGCCTGAGCCTGAGTCTGGACTAAGGATTCTGAGTTCCTGTGTTCTGATTCGATGCATGATATCCAATCACAGAACATTTCAGGATTTGGGCCTCTGCCATTGGCCCTTGAACTCTGAGTCGTGATTCGCAGCTTGGAAGTTTAGACAGCCAATCTTGTTGGGAGTGGGAGTGGCCCAGGCTTTCAGGAATGTATATAAGCAGTTGCCTTGCCCCTGTTTCCCAGTTATGTAGTTCAATAAAGGGACTGGGGGTGGGGGAGGGCCTTTTGCTCTGGAGGACCTGCCCCTCCCCCACCTTTATCTCCTGTCCTCTCTAGGAATCCAGCTCAGTTCCTTTTAACCCTTGACAAGCGAAGCGCACCATGTAACCCTTCTCTCCCTCTCCAAAGCAGAAGCCCAGCAGGAGCCTCATGCGTCAACCCCCCCCCCCCCCCCAGTTTTTTGGGGGACCTTCTTGGCCAATGTGCTGAGCTGCCTTTTCACTCCAAGGTCCGTTTCTTCACTGGGCAAGGACCAGCACTCTAGCAGCAAACTCTTACCACAGCTGGGAGTCCAGGAAGACCAGCTCCATGCCTTGCAACCTCCCCCCCCCCCCCCCAGTGATTGACTGATGGGCCCATGGACTCCAGCTAGAAAGGCTGAGGCTGCTGAACAAACTATAGGTTTTAACAGGTTTTCCGGGGGTTGTGGCTGTTGTGGTGAGCCAATGTAAAAATCCTGAGGATCCATGGGCTTTTACCTCCCCCTCCCAGGCAGCCTCCACTAGCTTCCCTTATCTCTCTTCCGATCCCACTGATCAGCTGCTTCCTTTCAACACTCCCTTCCCTCTTGTTTGCCTTAGTGTCTTTTCCTTAGCTGGAGCAGTTTTTTGCTCCTCCTTTTCTTCTAATTTCTCTCCTTATAGCTTTAGTCTTCCTGTTTCCCCCCTTTGCAAGTTTGCTGTCTTTACCTCCCCCACCCAGGCAGCCTCCTTTATCTCTAGCGTCTCTTGTCTCCCAGATCGCAAACGATCAACTGCTTTGTTTCAAAACCCACTTCCCTCTTTCAAAAAAAAAGAAAAGATCTGCTTTTTGCCCCTGGGCAATTCGGCTCCAGGGACCATGTATTCACTCCATAAGACGCACAGACAGTTCCCCTTACTTTTTAGGAAGAAAAAAGTGTCTTATGGAGCAAAAAATATGATATATACCATGTTAATGGAGAAATTGGAGGGCTCTCTTGGGACAAAAAACAAGGACCCCAGCCAGGAATACAAGAGCAAAACAGCAGCCAGTCGGCTTGGTCTTTATTGAAGACTGTCGCGACAGAACTCCCACCTGCCACCAGGTGGAACAAGATGGAAGCCCCAAACAAAAGAGCCCTCAAACTTACAATCCCCATGTTACATCCCCCCCAAACTACATCACTAATACATCATGGTTACATCATGAAAGGGGAGGTCTGGTGGCAGTAAGCTGAGCATCCTGGACCCTGCCCCATGGCTCCCTTGCTCTCCACCAAACCCCCACCAAGTGAAACAAAAGAGATAATTACATTTCCCTGTTTCCCAGCCAAGTTAATCACTTGGTCATGAAGCCCACTGGATGACCTTGGGGGCCAGGTGTAGCTTCACAGCCTAACCTACCTCACAGGATTAAATCAGAAGGGCAAGACCCATGTGACTCCACCTGGAGCTTCCTGGAGAGAAAGATGGCATATTAATGCCATCAAGGAATTTCAGCAAGGACAAATGTCAGGTTCTGCATACAGGCAGGAATAATCAGCAGCAAATATATAAGATGAGTAAATATTAAAAGCACAATAAAACACTGAGCATTAGAAACTTCTTGGTACAGGGCTGCCTTCAGGGGTCCAAACACTCATCCCTTTCTAGACATGACCCAGGAGGAACAGAACCACTGCATAACAGTGCCCCCAGCTCCCAACCCCGCTAGACGGTCCAGAATGATACCATGGTCAATGGTAACAAAAGCTGCTGAGAGATCCAGCAGAACCAGAAAAGAGTTTCCACCTTTGTCCCTAGCCCGCCGGAGATCAGTAAGCAGTGCAACCAGAGCGGTTTCAGTTCCATGATGGGGCCTTAATGACTGGAAGGGATCCAGATGGTCTGTTTCCTCTAGATGTGCCTGGAATTGTTTAGCGACCACCCGCTCAATCACCCTGCACACACACATATATATATAAGATGGGGAACACCTGCCTTGCCAGTAGTACATGTAAAAAGGATCTAGGGCTCTTAGTAGATCACAAGCTTATTATGAGTCAACAGTGTTGCACTAACAAAGGTGCCACTGGAATTATTAAAAAAGATTTTTTCATCTTCCAGCTTGTTATTTATTATGGCACCAACAAAGCTATTCTAGACTGCATCAACATAGAATCATGGAATGATGGACTCAGAGAGTTGGAAGGAACCCTGAGGGTTTTCTAGTCTTCTTTTCCCTTGCAATGCAGGAAAGTTATGTTGGGTGCCGGAAGGGAAAGGAGGTTTAACCCTCTTCTCAGAAATGCAGCCTATGCACTTTGCTGTGGGTGGTGTATTTTGGATTCCCTTCATCCCTTTTGCAAGCTGCCAAAGTTCTGGATCTGCTTCATCCTTTACAAGCTGGAATGGGTGCAGAGGAGGGCGACCAAGGGTTTGGAAACCAAGCCTTATAAAGAACAGTTGACGGAGCTGGGCATGTTTATCATGGAGAAGAGGAGACTGAGAGGAGATATGATAGCCATCTCCCATTATCTAAAGGGCTGCCCCATGGGATGGGGGCAGGCTGATGGGGTGGTAATTATGTGGCAAAGATCTGTCTCCTTTCTTGAAAATTGGAACAATTATGTTCATCTTCCAGCTGGGAGGAATTTGGGCTGTGTTATCTATCTGTGTAAATAGCCTGGCCAAAATAGGTAGCCACCATTCCAAGTGAGTCTTGATGAGCTCTGGAGGCATCGTGTCTTCCTGGGGCTTTGTTTGGTTTTAAGCCTTCAGTGAGATGTTTTATGTCATTTGGGGACACCTCTCACCATTTAAGTAAATTTGACGGGTTGGTGTTTATACCGGCCTTATTTGGGAGTCTTGAATGATCGCTAAAAAGCTTGCTGTAGTATTCAACCCATTTCCAGGCTGGGATTATGGTACCATGTGTTGATTTCACATATTTCATTCCAAAGGACACCAAGTCCCAAAATTCGCCCTCCCTCCAGTCAGCTGCTTCTTGAGCCAAGTCTTGCCACTGCTGTCTTCCGAAGCCTCTCTTTTGCTTTTTAAAATGTTCTTATATGCTATCCTGTCTTTACTGAGTGTCCCAAAACTTAGAGAGTATTTTGAAAGAACCCTGGTGCTTTCACTCTGTGTCAAACCAGTGTCACTGTTCTACAAGATAATTTTTAGGTTCTTTGGTGTGAATCAAGCAGGGTTTGATTTCTGCTGTTAAAGGTAAAAAGGTAAAGGTACCCCTGCCCGTACGGGTCAGTCTTGCCAGACTCTAGGGTTGTGCGCCCATCTCACTCAAGAGGCCGGGGGCCAGCGCTGTCTGGAGACACTTCCGGGTCACGTGGCCAGCGTGACAAAGCTGCTCCAGCGAACCGGCACCAGAGCAGCACACGGAAACGCCGTTTACCTTCCCGCTAGTAAGCGGTCCCTATTTATCTACTTGCACCCAGGTGTGCTTTCGAACTGCTAGGTTGGCAGGCACTGGGACCGAACAACGGGAGCGCACCCCGCCGCGGGGATTCGAACCGCCGACCTTTCGATCGCAAAGCCCTAGGCACTGAGGCTTTTACCCACAGCGCCACCCACGTCCCTTTGTTGGTAAATCCCCACCGGGCTGGACGAGTTTCTTTCAAGATATTCAGATACTAGGGTCTTTTGGATGTTGTCACTTAGTCTCAATGACCATTTCAGGTTTTTTGTACCCACAAGCTCTCTGGAAGTATCTGTTGGCTCGGGGTGGGGGAGATTCTAACAGGGGGTAGATTTTAACTAATAATGGGAAATGGTTGCTTTCTGTTCTCTTGAGCACCTCAAAAGAATTCACTGAGTGGAAAAGAGATGGTGACACTATGATGTAGTCAATCACACTTCCCCTCCTTTTATGTAACAATCTGATCTGTCCATATAAAACATTGACAGGACTCCCATGCAGTATATAGAGATCATGTGAGTAAACCCACTCTAGCCGTTTCTTGCCTTGTGGGTTGATTTTCTTGTCCATGGAATAGTGAGGAAAGAGAAGACATCTTTCAAATCTATTCCCGCAGGGAATAAGATTCCGTCTGTTTGATAGCCAATGTGTTGTCATTCATCTGATTGGAAGTTCGCTTGGCCCTCCTAAGTTATTTCCACACTCCAAGCATAGCTAGAGTTTCTTCCCTGAATGTACTCTTTGATGGGTGGTGAGAGCAGAACTCTGACTGAAGCTCTTTCCACACTGCAAGCATTTATATGGTTTCTCCCCTGTATGAATTCTTTGGTGGGAAGTGAGAGCAGAACTCTGACTGAAGCTCTTTCCACATTCCAAGCACTTATATGGTTTCTCCCCTGTATGAATTCTTTGGTGGGAAGTGACATGGGCCCTCTGATTGAATCTCTTTCCACATTCCAAGCACTGATAGGGTTTCTCCCCCGTATGAAGTCTTTGATGGATAGTGAGCTTGTCCCTCTCACTAAATCTCTTTCCACATTCCGCACACTGATGTGGTTTCTCCCCTGTATGAGTTCTTTTATGGGAAGAGAGATGGGAACTGTCACTGAATCTCTTCCCGCATTGCAAGCACTGATATGGTTTCTCCCCTGTATGAATTCTTTGATGGCAGGAGAGACTTTTCTTACGAGTGAAGCTCTCTCCACATTCCACACACTGATATGGTTTCTCTTCTCCATGAATTACTCTATGGGAAGTGAGACTTTCCTTCCAGGTGAAGCTCTTCCCACAGTCTAAGCACTGATGTGGTTTCTCCCCTGTATGAATTCTGTGGTGAGAAGTGAGGTAGGCCCTATTACTGAATCTCTTCCCACATTCCATGCACTGATACGGTTTCTCCCCTGTATGAGTTCTTTGATGGGAAGTGAGTATGTCCCTGTAGGCAAAGCTCTTCCCACATTCCAAGCACTGATACGGTTTCTCCCCCGTATGAATTCTTTGATGGGCTACGAGCTTGCCCCTCTGACTGAATCTCTTCCCACATTCCAA
The DNA here is from genome assembly GCF_964188315.1 of Podarcis muralis. Lineage (NCBI taxonomy): Eukaryota > Metazoa > Chordata > Lepidosauria > Squamata > Lacertidae > Podarcis > Podarcis muralis. The sequence goes on from NC_135667.1 coordinate 417,295, forward strand.
GCACAAATATTTCTTCTCCGCTGTATGAATTATTTGATGGGAAGTGAGACCTCCCTTCTGAGTGAAACTCTTTCCACATTCCAAGCACTGAAAAGGTTTCTCACCTGTGTGAATGCTTTGATGGGAAATGAGAGTAGAACTCTTAAAGAAGCTCTCCCCACATTCCAAGCACCGATATGGTCTATGCCCTGTATGAATTCTTTGATGAGCCATGAGCTTGTCTCTTTGACTGAAGTTCTTCCCACATTCCATACACGGATATGGTTTCTCGTCCGTATGAATTGCCTGGTGGGATGAGAGATGGGCCTTCTTGCGGAAGCTCTTTCCACATTCTAAGCACTGATATGGTTTCTCCCCTGTATGAATTCTTTGATGTGAGATGAGTGAGGAATTCCGACTGAAGCTCTTTCCACATTCTAAGCACTGATAGGGTTTCTCCCCTGTATGAATTTTTTTATGAGAACTGAGACCAGAGCTCTGAATGAAGCATTTTCCACATTCTAAGCACTGATATGGTTTCTCCCCTGTATGAATTCTTTCATGAGAAATGAGACTGGAGCTCTGGCTGAAGCGCTTTCCACATTCCAAGCACCGATATGGTTTCTCCCCTGTATGAATTCTTTGATGGTAAGTGAGAAGGGACCTGTGACTGAAGCTCTTCCCACATTCCAGGCACTGATAGGGTTTCATCCCAAAGGGATTTCTTTGATGGGAAGTGGAATGGGAGGTCTGATTTAAGTTCTCTCCACATTCCAAATATTGATATGGCTTCTCCACTGTGCAGATTTTGTCAAGGCTTCCCTTGTTCTTCATTTCCAATTTAACACCATCTGCAGGAAATAGAGAAATGGATTATGTCCCTTTAATTTCAGGAAGAAATGGTGTTCCTGTAGTAGCAAAGAAATGGGGACTACAAAGTGCTACTGCTTTTCATGTAGCTTCAAATAGATATATCTGCTGCAGCATTAGATTTGGCTCTGACTGAAGAATCTGCACAATACAAACACAACATGTAGGCTAATAGTAGAAAATATATAATAGAATAATGATATCATTCAAATTATAGGAGTAAGCCAATCAAAGTTCATATATATAATATAACAGAGTGGTAGCGAGGACTGTCCAGCTGTGTGTTCAAAACAGATGTCCAAGGACAGTCTCACAGTATTTCAAAAGTTTCAACAGAAGACGTCTCAAAAGTTTCAAAAGTCAAGTCTCTCAATAGTGCTCTGCTGATCCTTAGCATGAATCTTACTTATATATTCTGTTGAAAAATATCGACTGATAAAGACTATTACAAAAAAGTAGTATCATTCCGGAGACACTGTCCTTTTGAGACGTCTTCCATTGAAACGTTTGAAAAACTATTGAGAGACTTTACTTAGCAGGAGGGAGCCAGGAGGTGTCAAGGCTCTCCTATGCTGAAGCAGAGCCCCAGCACCACACAGGGAGCTCAGGGACAGACGGAGAGCCTATGCCTGTTCCTTCGGCACAGGAAAGGAGAGGGTTAAAGCGCAGGGATCAGAGATGTACCATGAGGCTTCCCCGCCTCTTCTGTTGGAGGAGAAGCAAGTGAAGACCACTCCCCGAATCTGAACCGGACGATTCGGATGCATAAGTTGTACTGTGCTGCTTGTACATATGTAAAATAAAGAACTGTAAATACAGTGGTGCCTCGCAAGACGAAATTAATTCGTTCCGCAAGTCTCTTCGTCTTGCGGTTTTTTCGTCTTGCAATGCACGGTTTCCCATAGGAATGCATTGAGAATCAATTAATGCGTTCCTAGGGAAACCGCCTTCAGACCAGGTCCGGGGACAGTCTGTCCCCCGACCTCTTCTGAAGGCTGGGGGGGGGGGGCAAGGGCTTTTCTTCCCACTGCCAACCTTCAGAAGGCTGTTCTGAAGGCTGGCGGTGGGAAGAAAAGCCCTTCTTCCCACCTCCCGCCCCGCAAGCTCCGGGGACAGGAGGGCTTTGCTGCCGACCGCCAGCATTTTAAAAGCCCCTGCTGTCCCCGGGCGATTTTAAAATGCTGGCGGGCAGGAGCGAAGTCTCCGCTGCCCCGAGGAGATTTTAAAATGCTGGGGGTCGGCAGCGAACGCTTCGCTCCCGCCCGCCAGCATTTTAAGATCGCCCGGGGCAGCGGAGAAGTCTCCGATGTCCCGGGAAGGCAGGCGGGGGGAGCAAAGACTTTTGCCCCCGCCTGACTTCAGAAGAGGTCCAGGACCTCGTTCCGATGCCCGGCGGCGGGGTGAGAGGTTCCCGCCCCCCCGCCCCGCTTCGGAGCAGCGTTCCGAAGCGGGGCGGCTGGGGCAGGTGTTCCCGCCCCCCCGCCCCGCTTCGGAGCAGCGTTCCGAAGCGGGGCGGCTGGGGCAGGTGTTCCCGCCCCCCCGCCCCGCTTCGGGGCAGCGTTCCGAAGCGGGGTGGCTGGGGCAGGTGTTCCCGCCACCCCTCCCCGCTTCGGAGCAGCATGCTTCCCGCTGTCCCCGGACCTCTTTTGAAGCAAGGGGCGGTGGGGAGAAGCGATCTCCCCGCAGCCCCTTGCTTCAAAAGCCCCTTGCTTCAAAAGAGGTCCGGGGGCAGCGGGGAAGAAGCGCTGCGCTTCCCGCTGCCCCCGGACCTCTTTTGAAGCAAGGGGCTGCGGGGAGATCGCTTTTCCCCGCAAACCCTTGCTTCAAAAGAGGTCCGGGGGCAGCGCGAAGCGCTTTCCGCTGTCCCCGGACCTCTTTTGAAGCAAGGGGCGGTGGGGAGATCGCTTTTCCCCGCAAACCCTTGCTTCAAAAGAGGTCCGGGGGCAGTGCGAAGCGCTTCCCGCTGTCCCCGGACCTCTTTTGAAGCAAGGGGCGGTGGGGAGAAGCGATCTCCCCGCAGCCCCTTGCTTCAAAAGCCCCTTGCTTCAAAAGAGGTCCGGGGGCAGCGGGGAAGAAGCGCTGCGCTTCCCGCTGCCCCCGGACCTCTTTTGAAGCAAGGGGCTGCGGGGAGATCGCTTTTCCCCGCAAACCCTTGCTTCAAAAGAGGTCCGGGGGCAGCGCGAAGCGCTTTCCGCTGTCCCCGGACCTCTTTTGAAGCAAGGGGCGGTGGGGAGATCGCTTTTCCCCGCAAACCCTTGCTTCAAAAGAGGTCCGGGGGCAGTGCGAAGCGCTTCCCGCTGTCCCCGGACCTCTTTTGAAGCAAGGGGCGGTGGGGAGAAGCGATCTCCCCGCAGCCCCTTGCTTCAAAAGCCCCTTGCTTCAAAAGAGGTCCGGGGGCAGCGGGGAAGAAGCGCTGCGCTTCCCGCTGCCCCCGGACCTCTTTTGAAGCAAGGGGCTGCGGGGAGATCGCTTTTCCCCGCAAACCCTTGCTTCAAAAGAGGTCCGGGGGCAGCGCGAAGCGCTTTCCGCTGTCCCCGGACCTCTTTTGAAGCAAGGGGCGGTGGGGAGATCGCTTTTCCCCGCAAACCCTTGCTTCAAAAGAGGTCCGGGGGCAGTGCGAAGCGCTTCCCGCTGTCCCCGGACCTCTTTTGAAGCAAGGGGCGGTGGGGAGAAGCGATCTCCCCGCAGCCCCTTGCTTCAAAAGCCCCTTGCTTCAAAAGAGGTCCGGGGGCAGCGGGGAAGAAGCGCTGCGCTTCCCGCTGCCCCCGGACCTCTTTTGAAGCAAGGGGCTGCGGGGAGATCGCTTTTCCCCGCAAACCCTTGCTTCAAAAGAGGTCCGGGGGCAGCGCGAAGCGCTTTCCGCTGTCCCCGGACCTCTTTTGAAGCAAGGGGCGGTGGGGAGATCGCTTTTCCCCGCAAACCCTTGCTTCAAAAGAGGTCCGGGGGCAGTGCGAAGCGCTTCCCGCTGTCCCCGGACCTCTTTTGAAGCAAGGGGCGGTGGGGAGAAGCGATCTCCCCGCAGCCCCTTGCTTCAAAAGAGGTCCGGGGGCAGCGGGAAGCGCTTCCCGCTGTCCCCAGACCTGGGGCTGCGGGGAGAAGATCGCTTCTCCCCGCCGCCCCTTGCTTCAAAAGAGAAGACCCGCTGTCCCCTGGGCAAGCTTCGTTTTGCGAAGCAAGCCCATAGGGAAATTCGTCTTGCGAGGCAACTCGAAAACGAAAAAACCTTTCGTTTTGCGAGTTTTTCGTCTCGCGAGGCGTTCGTCTTGCGGGGTACCACTGTATCTCTCTGAGTGAGCAGAGGGTGCTTATTGCAAAGGGCATACACAAACCTTCACAGTGTTTGTATTGCAATAAATCTTCAAGCTAATTACGACTTGTGTTATCAAGACAGCAGCTTGGCTCCTGACAGGCAGAGTATAAAAATAACAACACCAACCTCTTTCTGATATTTTAACTGTTTGGTGTGGCCTCTTTCTGGTATTTTAACCCATTTTATACATGTGTGCTATGTTATTTTGTATGCTATTCACTTTAGATTGTACAGCAGTTATTGTTTTGTAGTGAGTGTGGGATGTGGATGTTATTTTGCTTGCTTCATTGGATCCTCCATCAGTTGAATAAAGCTTGCTTCTGACACCCAATAGTCTGCCTGCTCTCCATTCATGGAGACCCATAGAACCACCCCTGGCCAAAAGAGTACCCGTTACTGAGCAATGTTCATTAACGCTTCTGACAGAGGAAGAACTGAAGGGAGTCACATGGGAAATCTTAATACAGGGTTCACTGCCTTGGGGGATTTGCAATCACAGACATCTTTATGGGAACCTGAGATTCGAAAAGCCTAGCTTTTTTCTGGGGTGGATGTTATTTGACTCAATCGTGAAATCTGCTCCATCTCTAATGTCAGTTGTCTCTTTGGTCAGCCTAAAATGGACAGAAGCAAAAACAAAAAACCTGACAGAGGCTTCTTCAACTTCCCACCACACCCTGAAGCATACATTCAGAAATGTGTGAATAGTTCGGATCAGCATAATCCTTGTTTAAAAAGAAATAGCTAGAGGAAGAATGTTCACAGACAAAACAGTCCATTCAAGGTGAGCTGTGAGTTAGAATCCCAGATGCTGCAGGAGGCATTGTTGAGCCACACCCAAACCTGGGAGGTGCGTCACATAGATATGTATATATACATATGTACGGAATTTCAAAACAGATATTGTGATCCAATGGGGAGCCTTACCAAGAAAGTCTATGAGCCCACGATTCTCCTTCATGATTTCCTTATGCATAGCTCTCTGGTCAGGATCCAGCAACGCCCACTCCTCCTCCGTGAAACGAACAGCTACATCTTCAAAGCACACTTGACCCTAAAAGGAAATGGAACAGTTCCTCCTCTTAGACCAGGGGTCTGCAACCTTTAAGACAAAAAGAGCCACTTGGACCCATTTCCGAAGAAAAAACAACAACTGGGAGCCGCAAAACCATTGTGACATTTAAAACAAATATATCTCCGGAGCCGCGATCTGACAGCGGGCAGGAAGGTGACGTCGGGACGGTGCGTGACTAACGCACGCACCACCCCCATGCGACGTCACAGCCAGTACAGCGCCCGCCACAGTGCGCCTCCTCCCCTCGCTAGTATCCGCCCCGGAGCCGCGGCAAAGATGTAAAAGAGCCACATGCGGCTCCGGAGCCGCGGGTTGCAGACCCCTGCCTTAGACAGCATGAATATGAATATGAATATGATACACATTGCATTGCTCTTTTGTTTCCTGCCAGTTAATTGCTGTGTTGCTTTTATGGGATAATCTTGCCGCATATTTGAAGCCCAGATGCTCCTTTAGCGTCTTAATGGGATTTTTTTATTGTGTCTTTTATTGTATGCATTGTTCTGTGTAGGAAGGAAACCCTCCCAAGGCCCTATGGCACTGGGGGCACAAGGAGGAGAGTGTGGGGAAAGCCCTGCGCTACAGATGGGACTGGTGAGATGAATCCTGGCTACAATTTTTTATGGTTAATTCCTTAGAAAGGGACGCGGGTGGCGCTGTGGGTAAAACCTCAGCGCCTAGGACTCGCCGATTGCATGGTCAGCGGTTCGAATCCCCGCGGCGGGGTGGGCTCCCGTTGCTCGGTCCCAGCGCCTGCCAACCTAGCAGTTCGAAAGCACCCCTAAGTGCAAGTAGATAAATAGGGACCGCTTACCAGCGGGAAGGTAAACGGCGTTCCGTGTGTGCGGCTCTGGCCCGCCAGAGCAGCTTTGTCACGCTGGCCACGTGACCCGGAAGTGTCTCCGGACAGCGCTGGCTCCCGGCCTCTAGAGTGAGATGAGCGCACAACCCCAGAGTCTGTCAAGACTGGCCCGTACGGGCAGGGGTACCTTTACCTTTACCTTTACTTCCTTAGAAGCCTATTTCAGCATTTCACAATAAATGGGCAAATAAATAAGCAACTACTCATAGATACTAGCGACATTCAGAAGGCTAGTTAAGGTGAGGTGTCTGTTCCTTATTCTCAGCACAGAAACCTTATTGAATAGCATTGTCAGTCTTTGTTAAAGGCAGTTTTGACAGAGACCAAGAGGAGAGATTCGTTCTGACTCCAGAGGAACCATGGCTGCCCCACCCTTCAGCCTCTTTCTTCACAAGGTTCCTTCCCCCTACCTGATCTGGTTCCACAGCCACTGCTTCCTCTCCACTCCCATGAAAAGACGGATGAGGAGGTCTTGCTGGCATCCTTCTGTCACCTGCAAGAGACAAGGGCAAGTAGGGAGCCAGGAGTGCAGGATGCTTCTCTCAGAGGTGAAGCAATGCATCTCTCACTGCAGGTGGGCCTTAGAAGAAGTCTCCCCTGATGAGTGCATTTTTGCATTTGTACCCATTTCATATTTTGTTGTGCAAAAATACATCTCATCTCCTCTGGGCTCTTGGTCACAAGTGTCTTCCCCAAAAAGGTGAAACAACCCCATGGATTAATTTCCAAGTCCACAGAATGTGACCCAAATGAGAAGAAATTCCTTCCTCCTTACCCAGCAGCCTCTCTCTGGTGTCCAACGAAGTCCTCTCTGCCTCAGAGGAATCAGGACCCGTTTCTGCAAAAAGATCCTTTCCCTGTAAGAGCAACAAAGATTCAAAACAAAGAATGAAGACTATTAGAAAAGGAATGGCAGGGGCAAAATCTTTAGGGATGTCCAATATAGCACCTTGGATACTTTCCAAAAAGGATGAGATTTAGGGATCTTCTCCCTCCTTGGAGGCCCTTGGGAGTATCCAGAGGAAAGTCTCTCTCACCTGCTTCTTCTCCACCTGCTTCCTCTCCTCTGCCTGACTCAAGAGGAAACCTTCAGCCAGGGCCACTGCCTGGGAACTGGTCTCTGCTCCGCATTCCCTCACCCAGCTCTCCATCTCCGCTGGAAGGACAGCCAGGAACTGCTCCAAGATCACCAGGTCCAGCATCTCAGCTTTTGTGTGCCTTTCTGGCTTCAGCCACTGATGGTCAAGGTGGAGGAACCGGCGGCAAACCTCACGGGGTCCTTTGGCTTCCTGGGAGAAGAACTGCCTGAGTTGTTGGCTCTGCACATCTGAGCAAAGGGTGTCCTCCTCGCCCTGGATCCTCTGCACAGAGTTTTCATAGAATCCCCCACTGCTCTCATTGCCAGCTGAGTCTTGCTCATCCATCTGTGCTCTTAGGAAGCTTCCACGAGATCAGAAGGAATCCCTTGGTCCTCTGCCAAGTGCTGTCTGTCCTAATGAGAGATGGTGGCAAATCCTGCAAAGCAAACACATTGTTCCGTTATTAGATTGGAACACAATCAGAAGAAGAAAAATGTTCTCTCGGCAAGTGTGGCTGAGTCTTGCTAGGAAGAAGGTTTGGACTTCACCACAGGCCAAACTCTGAGCTTTATATTAAGAGGTATAGAAATTAAACAATCCATCACTCCTCCCTTCAGAGGTCCAGGAGATAAAGAATTTCCCAACTTTTAAAAGACATCTGAAGGCAGCCCTGGGGAGATTTTTAATGCTTGATGTTTTTATATCTGCTGAAAGCTGCCCAGAGTAGCTGGGGAGGCCCAGCCAGATGGGTGTGACATTAATGATAATAATAACAATAACAATAACAATATTCATCCCTTTTTCCCTGACCCAAAAACCCCTCTGGAAAGTGTGTGGGTCCAAATAAAAATATACATTTGCAGCCTTCCTGTGACGCCTTCTAGGCTTTGCAGAGAGATGACAGAGGATCCTCTGCTCCCTGACTTGGGGGTCCCCTGCTGCATGAGCAGAGAAGACCCACCCCTGCATCCTCCCCTGCAGCCCTTGGACTCCCCACATCCCAGGAGGCGCCACTAGGCAACGCCTGCAGAAGAGAGAGACAAAGCCCCCCCCCTTGCAGAAGGGCTCTTGAGAGGGAGGGGCTTTTACTCAGGAGCACATCTCAACCGCCTTGATTTTTTCTCTCTCTCCTTCTCTAGAAACCCTTTTCCTTATCCCCTTTTTTCAGGCCCAGGTGTCAAGGGGCCTCTCGCTCAGCTTTCCTCTGGCTTTGCAGAGAGGAAGCGGGGGACCCTCTGCTCCCTGACTTGGGGGTCCCCCATTCATGAGATGAGCACCCCCCACCATGCACCTTCCTCTGCAATGCACCTTCTGCAAGAAGAGAGGGGAGACTCACCAGATCCCCGATCCTCTTGCGGGGGAGACAGAAGCCACGCCCCTTGGCAGGAAAGGATGCGCAGGGCGGGGCGGGGACTTTGGAGGAACTCCCTCCCCCGCGCGCCTTCTTTCCGGCCCTCTCTAGGAATCCCAACCCCAGTTCATTTTAACCCTTAGCAAACCGAGCGCAGGAGAAGACTATTTATTTGTATCCTTCATTACTCCCCTGATCCTTGTTTCTAAATCCACCCCCCCCCCCCCAAAAAAAAAAGACGCTGCGAGAAGAGAAGGAAAAGACAACGCCCCCCCAGGTCCCATATGCACGGCAAGACCGGAGCACTTTCAAGAGGCCTGGCTTCCTCCAATGAATCACAGAATCGTAGCGCTGGAAGGGTTCCCCCCCCCGGGGGGTCATCTAGTCCACCCCCCCCCCGCAAGGCAGCAGGAATCTCAGCTCAGCCTGACTTGACAGTTGACGGGGGGGGCTTCTCCCGCCCCCTTTCCCTTTGTTTCGCCTCCTACCTCTATTTCCCCTGTGGGGCAGGTCGGTTGCACAGGAACAAAGGACTAAACGGCGCAGGAGAAGGCGGCGGCGGCGGCGGGGGGGGGTTCTCTTTCCTGGGGCGCCTGCAGTTCGCGCCTGCGCTTTGGGTGAGCGCCGGATCCCGCTTCGCGCATGCGCTCTGGGGACGGGCCTCTCGGCTGCAGGGGCGCCAAATTGAATAGCAGATGGGGGGCGAGTGAGTCCCGCCCCACAGAAGGGACGCAGGCGCACTATTGGGATGGCAATGCTCATCAACGGGGGGCGCTGAAGCCCCCTTGGCCGCCCCCAGGAGCTGCCCCTATGACTGGGGGGGCGCAGGACCCTCAGACCAGAGCTGCCATCTTTCCCAAAGTTCAAATGTCAGTTTCACCCCTTCCCTCAGGTCTTTCTCCCCTCACTTTGGTCCCAGCCAAGGAATATCAGATAAAGGCAATGGCAAAAGGGGAAGAATAAGGAATTTCCCTAAAGAACGGGGAAGTTATGGGGCTTCCCTTAAAAATTATTGTAAACTACTAAATACAACAGCAGGGTTAATTTAAAAGCAAGGTTAAAAGGTTAACTTGCAAGAAAATTAAGAGAGCAATTTAAGTAAAGGGTGTAAAGTGGGAGGTGCAGTTTCGGAAGCGATTTCATAAGAAACCACGGAAGGGTGGAGGGAGGTCAAAATGGATGTTTTATGTGTGATTATTGTTAAACTGAAAATAAAAAAATAAAATTTATTTTTTTTAAACAAGAAAAACCAGAAGTCTTTCCCTCAGTTTGTGCTTCCTCTCACTTTGGGAGTCCTAGGTGGGGGTGCCTTCTCCTCACATCAACTTCCCCCTCACAAAATATAGAAATTTCTGTGGTCATTTCCCTTGTGGGTTTTATTTTGGATCGTGACACAACCATCAACGAAAGATGTAGCAGATCCCACCACTCGCCAATTCATTTCTAGTGGACTCGCCCCACTAACTGCCCCCCACAAGCAGCAACCATTAGTATGCCAGTTCAATGAATGTCTGCCGTTTGCCACCAGCTATTTGTGGGGTCTTGTGGGAGGGAAACTTTGATTCAGGGAGTCTCAGGCAAGAATTAATCAAACGAGAAAAGATTTATTTTAAAAAAGAAGAGGTTTGTGAAACAAAGTTGGGTCGGGAGATGCGTTCTTTCAGGTAGAAGTTAGCTTATTAAACGAAATATGGGAATGTCAAGAGGCTTAAACACAGCAGCATATGCACAGCTTTCCTTAAACTTCAGTTGCTCAAATGAGCTGTTACACTTCAGATAAATGGATGTTCCTGTTTCTAGACTGGGTGGGGGAAATGCTCAGCTCGGTTTCTGTTACTTTTCCCTCGCTCCTTTCCTTAGTTATGGAGGTGTAGCAGTTCAATCCTTTTGACCCAGACCAGGTTCCTTTCCCTCAGCCTCCCTCTCTCCTCTCAGCAATGCCCCTCCTGAGGCGTTTTCTTTGGGGCGCCAGACCCAGGGGATCCCTCGGCCCCCTTCTTTCTCTCAGACCCCCAGAGCCTGTCTCCCCCCCCCCAGACTCAGCCCCTCTTCCCCTCTCCTTCTTCTCCTCAGGCCAGAGCCACTTCTCCCTCAGACTCAGCCCCTCTTCCTCTCTCCTTCTTCTCCTCAGGCCAGAGCCATTTCTCCCTCAGACTCAGCCCCTCTTCCTCTCTCCTTCTTCTCCTCAGGCCAGAGCCACTTCTCCCTCAGACTCAGCCCCTCTTCCTCTCTCCTTCTTCTCCTCAGGCCAGAGCCACTTCTCCCTCAGACTCAGCCCCTCTTCCTCTCTCCTTCTTCTCCTCAGGCCAGAGCCACTTCTCCCTCAGACTCAGCCCCTCTTCCCCTCTCCTTCTTCTCCTCAGGTCAGAGCCACTTCTCCCTCAGACTCAGCCCCTCTTCCCCTCTCCTTCTTCTCCTCAGGCCAGAGCCACTTCTCCCCCCCCCCGACTCAGCCCCTCTTCCCCTCTCCTTCTTCTCCTCAGGCCAGAGCCACTTCTCCCTCAGACTCAGCCCCTCTTCCTCTCTCCTTCTTCTCCTCAGGCCAGAGCCACTTCTCCCTCAGACTCAGCCCCTCTTCCTCTCTCCTTCTTCTCCTCAGGCCAGAGCCACTTCTCCCTCAGACTCAGCCCCTCTTCCTCTCTCCTTCTTCTCCTCAGGCCAGAGCCACTTCTCCCTCAGACTCAGCCCCTCTTCCCCTCTCCTTCTTCTCCTCAGGCCAGAGCCACTTCTCCCTCAGACTCAGCCCCTCTTCCCCTCTCCTTCTTCTCCTCAGGCCAGAGCCACTTCTCCCCCCGACTCAGCCCCTCTTCCTCTCTCCTTCTTCTCCTCAGGCCAGAGCCACTTCTCCCTCAGACTCAGCCCCTCTTCCTCTCTCCTTCTTCTCCTCAGGCCAGAGCCACTTCTCCCTCAGACTCAGCCCCTCTTCCTCTCTCCTTCTTCTCCTCAGGCCAGAGCCACTTCTCCCTCAGACTCAGCCCCTCTTCCCCTCTCCTTCTTCTCCTCAGGCCAGAGCCACTTCTCCCTCAGACTCAGCCCCTCTTCCTCTCCTTCTTCTCCTCAGGCCAGAGCCACTTCTCCCTCAGGCTCAGCCCCTCTTCCTCTCTCCTTCTTCTCCTCAGGCCAGAGCCACTTCTCCCTCAGACTCAGCCCCTCTTCCCCTCTCCTTCTTCTCCTCAGACCAGAGCCACTTCTCCCTCAGACTCAGCCCCTCTTCCTCTTTCCTTCTTCTCCTCAGGCCAGAGCCACTTCTCCCTCAGACTCAGCCCCTCTTCCCCTCTCCTTCTTCTCCTCAGGCCAGAGCCACTTCTCCCTCAGACTCAGCCCCTCTTCCTCTCTCCTTCTTCTCCTCAGGCCAGAGCCACTTCTCCCTCAGACTCAGCCCCTCTTCCTCTCTCCTTCTTCTCCTCAGGCCAGAGCCACTTCTCCCTCAGACTCAGCCCCTCTTCCCCTCTCCTTCTTCTCCTCAGGCCAGAGCCACTTCTCCCTCAGACTCAGCCCCTCTTCCTCTCTCCTTCTTCTCCTCAGGCCAGAGCCACTTCTCCCTCAGACTCAGCCCCTCTTCCTCTCTCCTTCTTCTCCTCAGGCCAGAGCCACTTCTCCCTCAGACTCAGCCCCTCTTCCTCTCTCCTTCTTCTCCTCAGGCCAGAGCCACTTCTCCCTCAGACTCAGCCCCTCTTCCCCTCTCCTTCTTCTCCTCAGGCCAGAGCCACTTCTCCCTCAGACTCAGCCCCTCTTCCTCTCTCCTTCTTCTGCTCAGGCCAGAGCCACTTCTCCCTCAGACTCAGCCCCTCTTCCTCTCTCCTTCTTCTCCTCAGGCCAGAGCCACTTCTCCCTCAGAATCAGCCCCTCTTCCTCTCTCCTTCTTCTCCTCAGGCCAGAGCCACTTCTCCCATCAGACTCAGCCCCTCTTCCCCTCTCCTTCTTCTCCTCAGGCCAGAGCCACTTCTCCCTCAGACTCAGCCCCTCTTCCTCTCTCCTTCTTCTCCTCAGGCCAGAGCCACTTCTCCCCCAGACTCAGCCCCTCTTCCCCTCTCCTTCTTCTCCTCAGGCCAGAGCCACTTCTCCCTCAGACTCAGCCTCTCTTCCCCTCTCCTTCTTCTCCTCAGGCCATAGCCACTTCTCCCCCAGACTCAGCCCCTCTTCCCCTCTCCTTCTTCTCCTCAGGCCAGAGCCACTTCTCCCTCAGACTCAGCCCCTCTTCCTCTCTCCTTCTTCTCCTCAGGCCAGAGCCACTTCTCCCCCAGACTCAGCCCCTCTTCCTCTCTCCTTCTTCTCCTCAGGCCAGAGCCACTTCTCCCTCAGACTCAGCCCCTCTTCCTCTCTCCTTCTTCTCCTTAGGCCAGAGCCACTTCTCCCTCAGACTCAGCCCCTCTTCCTCTCTCCTTCTTCTCCTCAGGCCAGAGCCACTTCTCCCCCAGACTCAGCCCCTCTTCCCCTCTCATTCTTCTCCTCAGGCCAGAGCCACTTCTCCCTCAGACTCTGCCCCTCTTCCTCTCTCCTTCTTCTCCTCAGGCCAGAGCCACTTCTCCCTCAGACTCAGCCCCTCTTCCTCTCTCCTTCTTCTCCTCAGGCCAGAGCCACTTCTCCCTCAGACTCAGCCCCTCTTCCTCTCTCCTTCTTCTCCTCAGGCCAGAGCCACTTCTCCCTCAGAATCAGCCCCTCTTCCTCTCTCCTTCTTCTCCTCAGGCCAGAGCCACTTCTCCCATCAGACTCAGCCCCTCTTCCCCTCTCCTTCTTCTCCTCAGGCCAGAGCCACTTCTCCCTCAGACTCAGCCCCTCTTCCTCTCTCCTTCTTCTCCTCAGGCCAGAGCCACTTCTCCCCCAGACTCAGCCCCTCTTCCCCTCTCCTTCTTCTCCTCAGGCCAGAGCCACTTCTCCCTCAGACTCAGCCTCTCTTCCCCTCTCCTTCTTCTCCTCAGGCCATAGCCACTTCTCCCCCAGACTCAGCCCCTCTTCCCCTCTCCTTCTTCTCCTCAGGCCAGAGCCACTTCTCCCTCAGACTCAGCCCCTCTTCCTCTCTCCTTCTTCTCCTCAGGCCAGAGCCACTTCTCCCCCAGACTCAGCCCCTCTTCCTCTCTCCTTCTTCTCCTCAGGCCAGAGCCACTTCTCCCTCAGACTCAGCCCCTCTTCCTCTCTCCTTCTTCTCCTTAGGCCAGAGCCACTTCTCCCTCAGACTCAGCCCCTCTTCCTCTCTCCTTCTTCTCCTCAGGCCAGAGCCACTTCTCCCCCAGACTCAGCCCCTCTTCCCCTCTCATTCTTCTCCTCAGGCCAGAGCCACTTCTCCCTCAGACTCTGCCCCTCTTCCTCTCTCCTTCTTCTCCTCAGGCCAGAGCCACTTCTCCCTCAGACTCAGCCCCTCTTCCTCTCTCCTTCTTCTCCTCAGGCCAGAGCCACTTCTCCCTCAGACTCAGCCCCTCTTCCCCTCTCCTTCTTCTCCTCAGGCCAGAGCCACTTCTCCCTCAGACTCAGCCCCTCTTCCCCTCTCCTTCTTCTCCTCAGGCCAGAGCCACTTCTCCCTCAGACTCAGCCCCTCTTCCTCTCTCCTTCTTCTCCTCAGGCCAGAGCCACTTCTCCCTCAGACTCAGCCCCTCTTCCTCTCTCCTTCTTCTCCTCAGGCCAGAGCCACTTCTCCCTCAGACTCAGCCCCTCTTCCCCTCTCCTTCTTCTCCTCAGGCCAGAGCCACTTCTCCCCCCGACTCAGCCCCTCTTCCTCTCTCCTCCTCCTCCTCAGGCCAGAGCCACTTCTCCCTCAGACTCAGCCCCTCTTCCCCTCTCCTTCTTCTCCTCAGGCCAGAGCCACTTCTCCCTCAGACTCAGCCCCTCTTCCCCTCTCCTTCTTCTCCTCAGGCCAGAGCCACTTCTCCCTCAGACTCAGCCCCTCTTCCTCTCTCCTTCTTCTCCTCAGGCCAGAGCCACTTCTCCCTCAGACTCAGCCCCTCTTCCCCTCTCCTTCTTCTCCTCAGGCCAGAGCCACTTCTCCCTCAGACTCAGCCCCTCTTCCCCTCTCCTTCTTCTCCTCAGGCCAGAGCCACTTCTCCCTCAGACTCAGTCCCTCTTCCTCTCTCCTTCTTCTCCTCAGGCCAGAGCCACTTCTCCCTCAGACTCAGCCCCTCTTCCTCTCTCCTTCTTCTCCTCAGGCCAGAGCCACTTCTTCCCCCGACTCAGCCCCTCTTCCTCTCTCCTTTTTCTCCTCAGGCCAGAGCCACTTCTCCCTCAGACTCAGCCCCTCTTCCTCTCCTTCTTCTCCTCAGGCCAGAGCCACTTCTCCCTCAGACTCAGCCCCTCTTCCCCTCTCCTTCTTCTCCTCAGGCCAGAGCCACTTCTCCCTCAGACTCAGCCCCTCTTCCCCTCTCCTTCTTCTCCTCAGGCCAGAGCCACTTCTCCCTCAGACTCAGCCCCTCTTCCTCTCTCCTTCTTCTCCTCAGGCCAGAGCCACTTCTCCCTCAGACTCAGCCCCTCTTCCCCTCTCCTTCTTCTCCTCAGGCCAGAGCCACTTCTCCCTCAGACTCAGCCCCTCTTCCTCTCTCCTTCTTCCCCTCAGGCCAGAGCCACTTCTTACCCAGACTCAGCCCCTCTTCCCCTCTCCTTCTTCTCCTCAGGCCAGAGCCACTTCTCCCTCAGACTCAGCCCCTCTTCCTCTCTCCTTCTTCTCCTCAGGCCAGAGCCACTTCTCCCTCAGACTCAGCCCCTCTTCTCCTCTCCTTCTTCTCCTCAGGCCAGAGCCACTTCTCCCTCAGACTCAGCCCCTCTTCCCCTCTCCTTCTTCTCCTCAGGCCAGAGCCACTTCTCCCTCAGACTCAGCCCCTCTTCCCCTCTCCTTCTTCTCCTCAGGCCAGAGCCACTTCTCCCTCAGACTCAGCCCCTCTTCCTCTCTCCTTCTTCTCCTCAGGCCAGAGCCACTTCTCCCTCAGACTCAGCCCCTCTTCCTCTCTCCTTCTTCTCCTCAGGCCAGAGCCACTTCTTCCCCCGACTCAGCCCCTCTTCCCCTCTCCTTCTTCTCCTCAGGCCAGAGCCACTTCTCCCTCAGACTCAGCCCCTCTTCCTCTCTCCTTTTTCTCCTCAGGCCAGAGCCACTTCTCCCTCAGACTCAGCCCCTCTTCCTCTCCTTCTTCTCCTCAGGCCAGAGCCACTTCTCCCTCAGACTCAGCCCCTCTTCCCCTCTCCTTCTTCTCCTCAGGCCAGAGCCACTTCTCCCTCAGACTCAGCCCCTCTTCCTCTCTCCTTTTTCTCCTCAGGCCAGAGCCACTTCTCCCTCAGACTCAGCCCCTCTTCCTCTCCTTCTTCTCCTCAGGCCAGAGCCACTTCTCCCTCAGACTCAGCCCCTCTTCCCCTCTCCTTCTTCTCCTCAGGCCAGAGCCACTTCTCCCTCAGACTCAGCCCCTCTTCCTCTCTCCTTCTTCTCCTCAGGCCAGAGCCACTTCTCCCTCAGACTCAGCCCCTCTTCCCCTCTCCTTCTTCTCCTCAGGCCAGAGCCACTTCTCCCTCAGACTCAGCCCCTCTTCCCCTCTCCTTCTTCTCCTCAGGCCAGAGCCACTTCTCCCTCAGACTCAGCCCCTCTTCCCCTCTCCTTCTTCTCCTCAGGCCAGAGCCACTTCTCCCTCAGACTCAGCCCCTCTTCCCCTCTCCTTCTTCTCCTCAGGCCAGAGCCACTTCTCCCTCAGACTCAGCCCCTCTTCCCCTCTCCTTCTTCTCCTCAGGCCAGAGCCACTTCTCCCTCAGACTCAGCCCCTCTTCCTCTCTCCTTCTTCTCCTCAGGCCAGAGCCACTTCTCCCTCAGACTCAGCCCCTCTTCCTCTCTCCTTCTTCTCCTCAGGCCAGAGCCACTTCTCCCTCAGACTCAGCCCCTCTTCCCCTCTCCTTCTTCTCCTCAGGCCAGAGCCACTTCTCCCTCAGACTCAGCCCCTCTTCCCCTCTCCTTCTTCTCCTCAGGCCAGAGCCACTTCTCCCTCAGACTCAGCCCCTCTTCCTCTCTCCTTCTTCTCCTCAGGCCAGAGCCACTTCTCCCTCAGACTCAGCCCCTCTTCCTCTCTCCTTCTTCTCCTCAGGCCAGAGCCACTTCTTCCCCCGACTCAGCCCCTCTTCCTCTCTCCTTTTTCTCCTCAGGCCAGAGCCACTTCTCCCTCAGACTCAGCCCCTCTTCCTCTCCTTCTTCTCCTCAGGCCAGAGCCACTTCTCCCTCAGACTCAGCCCCTCTTCCCCTCTCCTTCTTCTCCTCAGGCCAGAGCCACTTCTCCCTCAGACTCAGCCCCTCTTCCCCTCTCCTTCTTCTCCTCAGGCCAGAGCCACTTCTCCCTCAGACTCAGTCCCTCTTCCTCTCTCCTTCTTCTCCTCAGGCCAGAGCCACTTCTTCCCCCGACTCAGCCCCTCTTCCTCTCTCCTTTTTCTCCTCAGGCCAGAGCCACTTCTCCCTCAGACTCAGCCCCTCTTCCTCTCTCCTTCTTCTCCTCAGGCCAGAGCCACTTCTCCCCCAGACTCAGCCCCTCTTCCCCTCTCCTTCTTCTCCTCAGGCCAGAGCCACTTCTCCCTCAGACTCAGCCTCTCTTCCCCTCTCCTTCTTCTCCTCAGGCCATAGCCACTTCTCCCCCAGACTCAGCCCCTCTTCCCCTCTCCTTCTTCTCCTCAGGCCAGAGCCACTTCTCCCTCAGACTCAGCCCCTCTTCCTCTCTCCTTCTTCTCCTCAGGCCAGAGCCACTTCTCCCCCAGACTCAGCCCCTCTTCCTCTCTCCTTCTTCTCCTCAGGCCAGAGCCACTTCTCCCTCAGACTCAGCCCCTCTTCCTCTCTCCTTCTTCTCCTTAGGCCAGAGCCACTTCTCCCTCAGACTCAGCCCCTCTTCCTCTCTCCTTCTTCTCCTCAGGCCAGAGCCACTTCTCCCCCAGACTCAGCCCCTCTTCCCCTCTCATTCTTCTCCTCAGGCCAGAGCCACTTCTCCCTCAGACTCTGCCCCTCTTCCTCTCTCCTTCTTCTCCTCAGGCCAGAGCCACTTCTCCCTCAGACTCAGCCCCTCTTCCTCTCCTTCTTCTCCTCAGGCCAGAGCCACTTCTCCCTCAGACTCAGCCCCTCTTCCTCTCTCCTTCTTCTCCTCAGGCCAGAGCCACTTCTCCCTCAGACTCAGCCCCTCTTCCCCTCTCCTTCTTCTCCTCAGGCCAGAGCCACTTCTCCCTCAGACTCAGCCCCTCTTCCCCTCTCCTTCTTCTCCTCAGGCCAGAGCCACTTCTCCCTCAGACTCAGCCCCTCTTCCTCTCTCCTTCTTCTCCTCAGGCCAGAGCCACTTCTCCCTCAGACTCAGCCCCTCTTCCTCTCTCCTTCTTCTCCTCAGGCCAGAGCCACTTCTCCCTCAGACTCAGCCCCTCTTCCCCTCTCCTTCTTCTCCTCAGGCCAGAGCCACTTCTCCCCCCGACTCAGCCCCTCTTCCTCTCTCCTCCTCCTCCTCAGGCCAGAGCCACTTCTCCCTCAGACTCAGCCCCTCTTCCCCTCTCCTTCTTCTCCTCAGGCCAGAGCCACTTCTCCCTCAGACTCAGCCCCTCTTCCCCTCTCCTTCTTCTCCTCAGGCCAGAGCCACTTCTCCCTCAGACTCAGCCCCTCTTCCTCTCTCCTTCTTCTCCTCAGGCCAGAGCCACTTCTCCCTCAGACTCAGCCCCTCTTCCCCTCTCCTTCTTCTCCTCAGGCCAGAGCCACTTCTCCCTCAGACTCAGCCCCTCTTCCCCTCTCCTTCTTCTCCTCAGGCCAGAGCCACTTCTCCCTCAGACTCAGCCCCTCTTCCTCTCTCCTTCTTCTCCTCAGGCCAGAGCCACTTCTCCCTCAGACTCAGCCCCTCTTCCTCTCTCCTTCTTCTCCTCAGGCCAGAGCCACTTCTTCCCCCGACTCAGCCCCTCTTCCTCTCTCCTTTTTCTCCTCAGGCCAGAGCCACTTCTCCCTCAGACTCAGCCCCTCTTCCTCTCCTTCTTCTCCTCAGGCCAGAGCCACTTCTCCCTCAGACTCAGCCCCTCTTCCCCTCTCCTTCTTCTCCTCAGGCCAGAGCCACTTCTCCCTCAGACTCAGCCCCTCTTCCCCTCTCCTTCTTCTCCTCAGGCCAGAGCCACTTCTCCCTCAGACTCAGCCCCTCTTCCTCTCTCCTTCTTCTCCTCAGGCCAGAGCCACTTCTCCCTCAGACTCAGCCCCTCTTCCCCTCTCCTTCTTCTCCTCAGGCCAGAGCCACTTCTCCCTCAGACTCAGCCCCTCTTCCTCTCTCCTTCTTCTCCTCAGGCCAGAGCCACTTCTTACCCAGACTCAGCCCCTCTTCCCCTCTCCTTCTTCTCCTCAGGCCAGAGCCACTTCTCCCTCAGACTCAGCCCCTCTTCCTCTCTCCTTCTTCTCCTCAGGCCAGAGCCACTTCTCCCTCAGACTCAGCCCCTCTTCTCCTCTCCTTCTTCTCCTCAGGGCAGAGCCACTTCTCCCTCAGACTCAGCCCCTCTTCCCCTCTCCTTCTTCTCCTCAGGCCAGAGCCACTTCTCCCTCAGACTCAGCCCCTCTTCCCCTCTCCTTCTTCTCCTCAGGCCAGAGCCACTTCTCCCTCAGACTCAGCCCCTCTTCCTCTCTCCTTCTTCTCCTCAGGCCAGAGCCACTTCTCCCTCAGACTCAGCCCCTCTTCCTCTCTCCTTCTTCTCCTCAGGCCAGAGCCACTTCTTCCCCCGACTCAGCCCCTCTTCCCCTCTCCTTCTTCTCCTCAGGCCAGAGCCACTTCTCCCTCAGACTCAGCCCCTCTTCCTCTCTCCTTTTTCTCCTCAGGCCAGAGCCACTTCTCCCTCAGACTCAGCCCCTCTTCCTCTCCTTCTTCTCCTCAGGCCAGAGCCACTTCTCCCTCAGACTCAGCCCCTCTTCCCCTCTCCTTCTTCTCCTCAGGCCAGAGCCACTTCTCCCTCAGACTCAGCCCCTCTTCCCCTCTCCTTCTTCTCCTCAGGCCAGAGCCACTTCTCCCTCAGACTCAGCCCCTCTTCCCCTCTCCTTCTTCTCCTCAGGCCAGAGCCACTTCTCCCTCAGACTCAGCCCCTCTTCCCCTCTCCTTCTTCTCCTCAGGCCAGAGCCACTTCTCCCTCAGACTCAGCCCCTCTTCCCCTCTCCTTCTTCTCCTCAGGCCAGAGCCACTTCTCCCTCAGACTCAGCCCCTCTTCCCCTCTCCTTCTTCTCCTCAGGCCAGAGCCACTTCTCCCTCAGACTCAGCCCCTCTTCCTCTCTCCTTCTTCTCCTCAGGCCAGAGCCACTTCTCCCTCAGACTCAGCCCCTCTTCCCCTCTCCTTCTTCTCCTCAGGCCAGAGCCACTTCTCCCTCAGACTCAGCCCCTCTTCCCCTCTCCTTCTTCTCCTCAGGCCAGAGCCACTTCTCCCTCAGACTCAGCCCCTCTTCCTCTCTCCTTCTTCTCCTCAGGCCAGAGCCACTTCTCCCTCAGACTCAGCCCCTCTTCCTCTCTCCTTCTTCTCCTCAGGCCAGAGCCACTTCTTCCCCCGACTCAGCCCCTCTTCCTCTCTCCTTTTTCTCCTCAGGCCAGAGCCACTTCTCCCTCAGACTCAGCCCCTCTTCCTCTCCTTCTTCTCCTCAGGCCAGAGCCACTTCTCCCTCAGACTCAGCCCCTCTTCCCCTCTCCTTCTTCTCCTCAGGCCAGAGCCACTTCTCCCTCAGACTCAGCCCCTCTTCCCCTCTCCTTCTTCTCCTCAGGCCAGAGCCACTTCTCCCTCAGACTCAGCCCCTCTTCCTCTCTCCTTCTTCTCCTCAGGCCAGAGCCACTTCTTCCCCCGACTCAGCCCCTCTTCCTCTCTCCTTTTTCTCCTCAGGCCAGAGCCACTTCTCCCTCAGACTCAGCCCCTCTTCCTCTCCTTCTTCTCCTCAGGCCAGAGCCACTTCTCCCTCAGACTCAGCCCCTCTTCCCCTCTCCTTCTTCTCCTCAGGCCAGAGCCACTTCTCCCTCAGACTCAGCCCCTCTTCCCCTCTCCTTCTTCTCCTCAGGCCAGAGCCACTTCT
Organism: Podarcis muralis; assembly: GCF_964188315.1. Lineage (NCBI taxonomy): Eukaryota > Metazoa > Chordata > Lepidosauria > Squamata > Lacertidae > Podarcis > Podarcis muralis. The sequence continues at coordinate 437,813 of NC_135667.1, forward strand.
CCCTCAGACTCAGCCCCTCTTCCCCTCTCCTTCTTCTCCTCAGGCCAGAGCCACTTCTCCCTCAGACTCAGCCCCTCTTCCTCTCTACACCTTCTCCTCAGGCCAGAGCCACTTCTCCCTCAGACTCAGCCCCTCTTCCCCTCTCCTTCTTCTCCTCAGGCCAGAGCCACTTCTCCCTCAGACTCAGCCCCTCTTCCTCTCTCCTCCTTCTCCTCAGGCCAGAGCCACTTCTCCCTCAGACTCAGCCCCTCTTCCTCTCTCCTCCTCCTCCTCAGGCCAGAGCCACTTCTCCCTCAGACTCAGCCTCTCTTCCCCTCTCCTTCTTCTCCTCAGGCCATAGCCACTTCTCCCCCAGACTCAGCCCCTCTTCCCCTCTCCTTCTTCTCCTCAGGCCAGAGCCACTTCTCCCTCAGACTCAGCCCCTCTTCCCCTCTCCTCCTTCTCCTCAGGCCAGAGCCACTTCTTCCCCCGACTCAGCCCCTCTTCCTCTCTCCTTTTTCTCCTCAGGCCAGAGCCACTTCTCCCTCAGACTCAGCCCCTCTTCCTCTCCTTCTTCTCCTCAGGCCAGAGCCACTTCTCCCTCAGACTCAGCCCCTCTTCCCCTCTCCTTCTTCTCCTCAGGCCAGAGCCACTTCTCCCTCAGACTCAGCCCCTCTTCCCCTCTCCTTCTTCTCCTCAGGCCAGAGCCACTTCTCCCTCAGACTCAGCCCCTCTTCCCCTCTCCTTCTTCTCCTCAGGCCAGAGCCACTGCTCCCTCAGACTCAGCCCCTCTTCCTCTCTCCTTCTTCTCCTCAGGCCAGAGCCACTTCTCCCTCAGACTCAGCCCCTCTTCCCCTCTTCTTCTTCTCCTCAGGCCAGAGCCACTTCTCCCTCAGACTCAGCCCCTCTTCCCCTCTCCTTCTTCTCCTCAGGCCAGAGCCACTTCTCCCTCAGACTCAGCCCCTCTTCCCCTCTTCTTCTTCTCCTCAGGCCAGAGCCACTTCTCCCTCAGACTCAGCCTCTCCTCCTCTTCCCTTCCTCCCGTCTCAGCTCCAGCCTCAAAACTCCCTCAGAAAAGGCGCCTCTCATCTTCCCGCCCAAAGGGCTGGCTCCGCCCCCGCCTCTCTGGGTAGGCAATCAGAGAGAGAGGCTCCAGCCCCCTGGTGGCGTTTCTGAGGGACTGCAGCTCCAGACTCGGCCCGGGCTCAGCTGTCCATCACAGCAGGGCTTTCTGCTCAGTCTCTAAAATCCTCTGGACATGGAAGTGGTTGCATGTCTTCCCTATAGCCTCTTGTCTGCATTACACCGGGAAGAAATGACTCACTTGTCAATCACCGTTCTGCCTGCCTTCCTGGACTGCGAACACTGAAAGGCAGGAGCAACCAGGCTGATACATTGCACATAAACCCCTCCAGTTGCCTGCACATTTTGTGTGGTCCCTTTCCTTCTGGGAGGGCCGGAGGCTTCCTGAAAGAAAGCTCAGAGTCTGGCCTGTGGTGGAGTCCAGCCCTGGCTCCTAGCCAGACTTATCTACACTTGCTCAGGGAACCTTTCCATTCTCCTGACGGCAGATCAATTCCTGCCTCAAGTCTCCCATCAAACCCATCCATTGAGGTTGTGCCGATGGCCTGGAACAACCTGGGGAAGTTCCTGCATTGCATGGGGCTGGTCTAGTTGATTCTTGGGGTCCCTTCCAACTCTACCACGATTCTATTATTCTTGGGGTCTAGTCCTAGAGATATAGTTTGAATATTCCACACATTTCCCCCCAGTTTTCCTGGGGAAAAAACAGCTTTGGGGAAAAACAGGGAAAAACCTGGTTTCCCCCCATTTTTTCTCCAGGTCTTCCGATCTCTAAGCACTCCCCAAGTCTTCGTTACAGTGGGAGAACTACCAGAAGGCCTTTGGAGTTGGATCAGTGTGCTGAAAGACGGGAGTGGAGAATCAGAGGATTGGAGAGTCAGGAGGGACCCCAAGGGTCATCCAAACCAACCCTCCGCAACGCAGGAATCACAATGAAAGAAACCCAGGCAGACGGCCACCCAACCTCTGCTTAAAAACCTCCCAAGGGAGGAGAGTCCAGAGGCTGCACGCAGTATGCCAACACTGAACTGAGCCCACGCCGGATGCCCTTCTGGCAGATCTCATTTAATAAAAATGTGCATACCGTGAATCTGTTGAAAAATTAACAAACGTTTTGTGTTAAAAAAGGGGGGGGGGGAACGCTTCATAAATATCACAAGTTTGTTCCAGGCAAGAAGCCAAAGAGGAGGAAGTAAAGCTATGAAACTGGAAAAGGCGACAGAGACGTTGCTGTTCCTCTTCTGCCCCGCAGGCAGTTTCCACCGCCGTCCCTGCCAGGTAGGCTGCTCAGAGTCCTTTGTCCACAAAGAGCAGCCTGGCAAGTGCTGGCGGCCAGGAGGGGCCACCCGGGAGAGGCCTCCCCTCTGCGCCTCGGCCTCACTGCTCCAGCATCTGCTCGCAGGTCCGGGAGACTTCTCCCAGCTTGACCCGGGCGTAGTCGATCCTCTTGAGGGCCATCTGGCAGTCCTTGCGGGCGGAGTAGCTGGAGCCTTCGTGGGGCTGCCCTGTGGCCACCTGGAGGGAAGAGGAAAGCAGGCCAGGTGAGAGGGCAGCCGGCCGCTCAGAGGAAGGATCAGCCCCCTTGCTGGTGCGGCGAGATGGGCAGAGTGTCGGAGTAGGAAGTGGGAGGCGAGGGTTCAAATCCCCCCCATGGGGAACTGGCTCCAGGCACTAGGCCCATCGACAGACCAACTCTGCGCTACAAAGACGTCTGCAAACGTGACACCACAGCTGGCAACACCAGCCATGTGGGAATCCCTTGCAGATGACAGGCCGGTTGCGCATCCCTAGCAGGGACCAGAGGAGGAATGGCCGCTTTGGGGAGCGCAGAGAGAAGAAACGCCAGGGTGCAGCTGCAGCAGCACAACCAGGCGCCTTCCTTGCCCCGGCTGCAGCCAGGATTCAAAATTAGCCAGGCACATTTTGCTACTGTCCAGACTGCGTGGAGATTTCTGGGCAAGCCTCTGCCTTAGTCCATAGTGAACACCGTTACCGTTTCCACTGTGTGTGTTGGAAGAGCAAGCGAAGGTCAGACAACACAATTGAGATAATAGAATAAAAGAATCATAGCACCGGGAGGGACCCCGAGGGTCATCTAGTCCAACCTCAGGCCAACAGACACTCCGTTGTGGTGACTGAACTCAGGTTTAAGGCAGAATTTGGTCCCCTGCAACCTGTTTCCCTCCCCTTCCCTCAAACTGTGCACAATGTCTCCTTTTCAAAGAATCGTAGAGCGAGAAGGGATCTCGAGGGCCATCTAGTCCAGCCCCCTGCAATGCAGGAATCTCAACATGCCGCCCCCCCCATCATCCCATCTGAAACCACACGGGGTCTGGCTTAGCTTTGCAAGAAAGTTTTTGATCATTAGAATAGTCTTGCAGCCCCTGGAGGAGAGCAAAAGTTCTCACACTGGCCCACAAGGTGGGGAATCTGGGGGCAGGATCCGAGGCCAAGGGTAGCAATGTGCCCTCCTGCGCTGAGTTCCCAGCCACTGGTACCCAGAAGCACCACTGCTGCCTCTGGCTGTGGAAGCAGAGCATGGCCGGCAGCCACAGACGGCCGTTCTCACCCCCCTGAAATGGCTTCCTCACCTTTTGGAGCCACCCCACTTGGTGGCCACGGCAGCTGCCAGCCCAGGAGCCCCAAGCAAGTCCTGAGTGTGACATAGAGCACCCCTCTCCAGATACGGCAGGTGGACATGATCTGCACCTTCCAGAAATGGGGGACTTTTCCCCGGCCGGGTAGGCGGACAGCTGGACCGTCAATTTAGACATATCACCTCCGTCTCCTATTCTTGTTACTGCGGCTTCTGGGGTGCTGGATGGAGCCTGACAGGAGCCCCCCACCCAAGCGCCAGCCCCGCCCACCCACCTGCGTCAGGTAGCGGATCTGGGCGGAGAGCTCCGACTCCACCTTCTGGACGGAGCCCATGAACTGGGAGGTCTGGCGCTCCAGCAGGCTCCAGTTGGGCTTCTCCTTCGACAGCTCCAGGATCACCGTGCCTGCGGGGGGGGGGGGGGGAGAGAAGGGGGTGATGTCAGAGGTGGGCGGGGCAAGCAGGGGGCACCCTCAGGACAGGGGGATTTCCACCCAGCTCCGCCCATGGGACCGCCTGGCCCCGCCTGCAACCCTAAGGCCCCGCCCACCGGCATCCCCGCCCCAGAGGCCTCTAAGCTCCGCCCAGAGGTCTCCTCCCCTCCCGGAGGCCCCGCCCCTCTTTCGCCAGGCCCCGCCCACCCGCGCTCTGCATGGCCGCGCCGATCTCTCGCTCCAGCTCCTCCAGCAGCCGCAGCCGCTCGTTGGCCAAGCCCAGCCCGTAGGCGCCCGAGCCCGACACGGAGGCCGCCGCCGCCGCCGCCGCCGAGGAGCCCGCCGCCATCGCGCTCCTGCCCGGCTCCCGCCCTCTCCTCCGCCGGGACGCCTGCGCATGCGCCGAGTAATCAAGAACTACGTCTCCCGGCGCTCCCGGCGCTCTCTTGGCGGCACGTGATCCGGGGCGGGGCCATGCTGCCCTTCTTCCGTCGGGAGACGTGCGCATGCGCCTCCCTGAGGTGAGGCCTTTAAATACATGGCTTCCGCCCTCCGTCTCCCGTCGTCCTCTTCGTGAGTGGGCGGGGCCATGCCTGGCGCGGGCTGGCGGCAGCACGTGCGCGCGGAGCTGGAGCGGCGGGAGCGGCGCGCGCGGGGCCTGAGGCTGCTGCTGGAGCGACGTGAGGGGCCGGGGGAACTCCCCGCCACTGGACTGACTGCGGGGAGGGGGGGGGCTGGGCGGGGGCCGCATTCCCCTCGGGGTGGCAGCTCCTCCCTTCGCCCTGCTGCCAGCATCTCCCGCCCTTCAGCCTCATTGGGGGCCCCGAGCTCGGCCTCTTTCCTCTCTCCCCTTTCTCCACGACACTAATAGTTTCATCAGCTTCCACCAGGCTGCCTCTTAAAATAAGCCCGCCCCCGGGATCACTTTCAGCCCCCCCCGTGACCCCCAGATGAAGGGCAGCATAGAACGCTAATAAATAATAACAGTCAGTGGCGTGGCGTGGGTTGTCAACACCCGGGGCAAGGCAAGTAATTTGCGCCCCCTAACCCGTGGATTTGCCCTAACCCCAGATGTTGCGCCCGGTGCGGCCGGCCCCCCCTGCACCCCCCACGCTACGCCACTGATAACAGTAACTTGGGCGGCCCTTTTCCAACTTGGCAATATCCTTTTTCAGGTGAGATAAGCAGAACTGCACAGAGTTATTCCACATACAGACACATCATTGATTTGCATCACGTCCATAATTCTGCCAAGGATCCCTGGTCTGGGGATTGGCCTTTTTTGCGGCTGCCACCCCCTGGGCCCACACCTTTCGGAGTCTGAAGACGTTTTCTGGTTAGAGAGAAACTCTGGGAGGCTATAAAGCAGCGGCAGAGAGGCGTGAAGGCTGGCAGGAGTTTCAAGGGCCGGGCAGAAAGGGCTGGAGGGCCGCTTCCCCGCCATAGAGTCAGAATAGGCTCTTCTTGGCTCTCTGCCTAGTGCAGAATCCTGCAACTGCCACAGCAGCCCTCGCCTCCAGAGGTTGCGGGACTACAACTCCCAGCAGCCACCAAGTGGGTGAAGGCTGAAGCACGGCCCCCACTGGCTTGCGTGATTCCTGCACCGCAGCGGGTTGGGCTGGACGACCCCTAGGGCCCCTTCTGCTGGCAACCATTGCCTTGAACATCAGAACCACCTGCTGGAGGGGCCAAAGCGGGGCCCCCAGCCCAACGTCCTGATCTCACAGCAGGCAGACAGACGCCTCTTTTGGGAAGCCACCTGGCAGGATTCGAACACAAGTGCAGCTCTCCCCACCATTTCCATCAAAGGGCCTTCATCCTCACTAGTAGCCACTGACAGGCCTGTCCTCCGCTGTGAAACTGCCCAATTCTCTTTTAAAGCTGTTCAAGTTGGTGGCCGTTTGCTACCTCCTGTGGGAGGGAGTTCCGCAGGTTAACGGCATGCTGGATGAAGAAGTTGCTTTCTCTCCCCAGCCTTTGGAGAGGCAAGCGGGGCGGTGGAGGCCTAGGGTGGGGCTGCCCTTTCTAAAAGCCCCTTTCCCCAGAGACCCCCTTCCTTCCCAGCCCCCTCCTGAGACGCTCCTTCTTGCTCTTCCAGATGAAAAGCTGTATGGCCGCCTGGATGCTCTGCAGACCCTGCTGGCAGCGGCGGAGGAGGAGGAGGGGCAGTGGCCAGTGCCAGTGGGGTCCTGCCGGTGAGTGCACAGGGTGGGGTGCTGGCGTGTGGGGGAAGGATGAGCATTTGCTGAACGGGGGGGGGGCAGTCCTCTTCTGGCTTTTTCCTTCTTTTTTAATACATTTTTATTGATTTCTTAACACACCAATTCCAACAGTCATACAACATATCTTTTCATCTCATGCAATGTTTAGAGACTTCCGTTAACACCTCTGATGATTTTCCATTCTTTATCACTTATTCTGCATTTCTTAATTCCTATATTGAATTTCAGGTTTCGAATCCTTCCTGTTAGTTTATCTAATTCTGCCTAGTCCACCTCTTCTGGCTTTTTCCAGGCGCCCCCAGGAAGTGGCCTCCGTCCGGGTGCAGCAGGAGATGGAGCTGATTGAACTCCGGAGAGAGAGAGAGGAGGTGAGCTGAGGCTCCCCGAGGGCCTGGATCGGGGCCAGCTCCTGTGGCTCCGTCGGATTATGGAATTGTTTGAGTGGGAGGGGCTCCCCAGGGGTCATCTAGTCCAACCCCCTGCAGTGCTGGAATCTCAAGGCTGGCATCTCTGATCGGGGGGGCAATTCAGGAGAGAAATAAATAAGTGCTGCGCTTGCTTTGCAGTTGTGCCAGCGTGTCGCTCTCTTGACGGACATCCTGAGGGAGGCGGAGGCAGAGAACAAGGAGCAGCGGGCAAAGTAGGAGTCTTGGTCTCTCCGGCCCCCCAGGTGTGGGAGGGGAGGGGGGCTCGGCCTTTTAAAGAAGTTGGGTGCAGCTGGTTCACCGGCGTTGCGTCCCGGCAGTTTTTCTTCCTCTGTTCCCCCTGTCTTTGCTGCAAAATTCACCAGGAGGCCCACAAAACGAAATATTGCATTGGCGGGGGTTGGGCTGGATGACCCCGGGGTGTCCCTGCTGGCTTTTTCTGGGATCCGGTGCTTCTGCCCCTCCGCAGGATGAGGTGCCTGGCCCAGGATCTGGCTGCCCTGACCCGCCGGCACGAGGAGGCGCAGTGCCAGGCCTGGGCGCTTTCCCAGGAGGCCGAGGGGCTGCGCCGGGAGCTGGCCGAGACGCAGGGACTCATGCAGGAGGCGCAGCGGAAGAGGGAGGAGCTGGAGGCGCGCTGGGTGCGCGAGAAGGCGCTGGAGGCCGGCCGGCTGAACCAGGCCAACGAGCAGCACGACCGGTGAGCAGAGGGGCTCTGTCCGGAAAGATGCTCAGGCGGGGAGTTGTGGAGGTGCAGTCGCACCACGGAAGCCGAACGGAAGTCCATTCGACTTTCAAAACATTTGGGAACCAAGGCCGGGCTTCCGATTGGCTGCAGCAAGCTCAGTACAATACAATAATCTTTATTGTCATTGTCCCATACAGAACAACAAAATTGAAATATCTACACAAGACATTCAAAACCAACAAGCCTGCTATCCCAGCCTGGTTAGCCCCCTTAAAACTCTGATACCCCATTTTTAAGTACAATATACTCCCTTACAATGCGTTTGGAGCCCCATCGGATGTCTGGGTTCCCACGAACATTTGCAAACCAGAACACTCACTTTGCGGCGTTCGGGAGCCAAAAAGTTTGAATGCCAAGACATTTGGGTTAGAATTCATATCCTGCCCTTTGTCGTCAGGTGTCTGGGCAGATCACAGAATAAAACAAAATGAAACGGGAAGGCAATAGACACAGGGCAATAGACACAGGGCGCTAGTTAGCCAAGGGCCTGGGGGAAGAGGAAAGCTTCTGGCTGGTGCCTAAAAATGTGTACTAGGAGGAGGTTTTTTTGGAAACATCTCTCCCCCCCCCCCCCAAAAAATGAATACATTTTTAGGCCCCAATTGAAAATAGTCCAGGTGCCATTCAGAGAGCCCGATTTCCGGACGTGTCCAGGGAAAATAAATGAAGTACAATGTACAATGAAGTCGCCAGGCGAACCACCCTGGGGAGAGCGTTCCAGCCATGAGGAGCCATTACAGAAAAGGCCACGTTATCGTATTGCCACCCTCTGGATTTCTCATGGAGGCAGCACACGAAGAAGGCCTCCGATGAGGGTCACAGGGTCTGGGGTGGTTCATAGGGAGAGAGATGGTCCTTGGGGTGTTTTGTTCCTGAGCATACATATAGTATGTTTATATAAATTCTATTAACGTTTAATTGTTAATGATTGCTTCCTCCCGCCAGGCCTTTAACTGTTTCAGTTGTAAGGGGAATTGTTGCTGTTTAATAACAATAAAATTTTATTTATATCCTGCCCTCCCCAGCCAAAGCCAGGCTCAGAGTTTAGTCATTTAGTCGTGTCCCACTTCGTGACCCCATGGAGGGGAATAATAATAATAATAATAATAATAATAATAATAATAATACAGCAGAATGTTTTCAAGCTGATTGGAAACAGGCTTGTTGGGGCGGCTGTTCAGAATTCTGGACCCTCCAAGCACAGCCACACACACCCCGGGCCATTGCACTCTGTTTGCCCGAGGCTCCTCTTCTTCCCTGAAATCCACTGCAGCCACGACCCTTCTCTCTCCCACCCCAGGTATCAGCGCAGAGTCCGGCGCCTCCAAGAGAAGCTGCAGGAGGCCAGGGAAGCGGCCGGCATGTGAGTCCGTCTCCTTTTCCTGAGGGAGGGCAAGGGGGGGTCCCTCTCTAGGGGGGCTGACATCCCCGCTCGGCCTTGAAGCTCCCTGGGCGACTCCTGCGCACAGCGTGGAGTTGAACTGCGGAACTCCCTCCCACAGGAGGCAGATTCCTGGGCCATCAGTGAGTCTGCTCCGTCTCCACAATTGCAGGCGGTCCTGCTTCTGAATCCCAGTTGCCGGATGCTGCTTGCGGGTTCCCATGGTGGGCGTCTGGTTGGCCACTGCGAGGCCAGGAGGCGGGACTAGGTGGGCCCCCGTTGCCCTGGTGTCCTTGGGGAACCTCCAGCTCCAGAGGCAGTCTACCTCCACTCCTCAGTTCTTGGGGGCATTTGGCCCCTGGCAGAACAGGAGGAGGGGCTCCCCTTGGGGCTTTAAATTGGGGTTATCAGTCCTGGCACAAGGTTTGAGGGCGCCTTTCTGTCCCCTGCTTTGTGATGAAGGGGGCAGCTGCTTCAGTCCTGCCTTATGGGGAGGGGGGAACCATTCCCAGCTCCAGGAAGGTTTGGGGTTGGGGTGCTTTGAGAAGGGAGGGGGGCATTCTGCACCTCGGCCTTTATCATGGTGCCAATCCGAGGAGGCCTGGGGGGCACCTGGCTTTCCACCAACTGTCTCTGGGCCCTGAACACCTCTATCTATCATCTATCTATCTATCTATCTATCTATCTATCTATCTATTTGTTTTACCCCGCCCATCCGGCTGGGTTTCCCCAGCCACTCTCTAATTTTCAGTCCTTCTCTATGGACCAGGCCCTTAAAATTAGTAGTACAGTCATAGCTTGGATTGAAGTAGCTTCAGGTTAAGCATTTTTGGGTTGCGCTCCATGGCGACCTGGAAGTAACGGAGCGCGTTGCTTCTGGGTTTCGCCGCTCGCGCATGCGCAGACGCTCAAAATGATGTCACATGCATGCACGGAAGTGGTGAATCGCCAGACGCACGGATGCGGGTTGCGTTCACTTCAGGATGTGAACGGGGCTCCGGAACGGATCCCGTTCGCATCCAGAGGTACCACTGTAGTAGTAGTAATAATAATAATAGAATTTTTCTGTGTCAGTCACACTGGGATCTTGTGTCTTGGCTGACCACTGTGTGTGTGTGTTGATCCCAGGTCTGGTCCTTATGTCTTAAAAAATAAAACAGAGCAGCAGGATAAAAATGCAATTAATAAATCACAGAATTGAAAGGCTGGAAGGACGGCGAGGGTCCTCTGGTGCAGCCCCTTCAGGGCAGGAATTGCAGCTGAAACGTTCATGGCAGACAGACACCAAACCTTTAAATTATTGTAAATAAAATTAAACTTATTAGTGTATTTTTGCAACACTTTAAGTTTCCTGTTTTTTGTAGACCGCTTAGAGATGTTTTTAAAATATTAAGCGGTACTGAAATCACTCAATCGACTCCGCTTAAAAAACCTCCAAGGGAGGAGAGTCCTAGATTGAACGTTTTGTTTTTCATGGTTTTAAATGTTTTTAATTTCCCTCTGGGGGAAAGCAGGGTGTCGTTTTCTAAGAAGAGCCACTTTGCAGAGGCTAGTCCTGCCTTCTGACCAGCAGCTGCCTTTGCTCTGAAAGCCCCCCACTTTTTCTTAGGAAAGGGGGGCACCCCACTGCCTGCCCCCAACACGGTCTGCCCCTCTCTCTCGACGCAGGATTCCCAGGCCGGCAGCTGCAGAATCGTCCCCCAGCGACAGCACTTTCAGCACGTCTTGCGAGGAAACCAGCGCAGAAGGGGGGAGCAGCCCAAAGGTGGGTGTGGCTGGGGGGGCATATTTAGTCAAGTAATGTCTGCCCCACCTCTCAGGCGAGAGATTCTTCCAGGGCGGAAGGTTTCTAGAAAAGCATCAAACTGCATTCTCGTACCATTTGATAAGAGTTTATTGCAATCTTGGAAACGATGAAGGGGCTTGGTAGACCTTGAGCCAATGGTGTGACGCAGCAGCAAAAAAGGTGAATACTATCCTAGCTGCAGCAACAGGAGTGTCCATATCAAGGAAAGGAATAATATTGCTTTATTTTGCCTTGGCGAGACCAAACCTGGACCCCTGTGTCCAGTTCTGGGCATCACAATTTAAGAAGGAGGATGACAAGCTGAAAGAGGGCAACCAGGATGGAAGCCAGGCCTGATGAGGAATGGTTGAAGGAGCTGGGGATGTTTAGCCTGGGAAAGAGGAGAGATGAGAGCCATCTTCAAATATCTGAAGGGCTGAACATGGAAGATGGAGCAAGCTGGTTTTCTCCTGCTCCATAATAATAATAATAATAATTAATAATAATAATTTGTTATTTATACCCCGCCCATCTGGCTGGGTTTCCCCAGCCACTCTGGGCGGCTTCCAACAAAATATTAAAATACAATAGTGTATCAAACATTAAAAGCTTCCCTAAAGAGGGCTGCCTTCAGATGTCTTCTAAAAGTCGGGTAGTTATTTATTTCCTTGACATCTGATGGGAGGGCGTTCCACAGGGTGGGCGCCACCACCGAGAAGGCCCTTGGCGCTGGACCTCCAAAGGAGAGGATTAGAGGCAATGGCTTCAAGTCACAAGGAGATTCCAACTAACATCAGGAAGATGTTGGAGGTCTTCAAGCAGTTTGGGTGGCTGCCTTTCAGGAATTCCTGAGCTGCGATTCCTGCATTGCAGGAGGTTAGACTAGAGGACCTTGGGGGCCCCCCCACTCCTCAGTCCCACAGTTCCTAGCGCTCCTTCCCCTCCTTCTAGGTTTCAGAAGAAGCACCAGCAGAGCCCAGCCCCCCTCGGGCCTCATCCCCTCTGGGTCAGCGCGCAGCTGCAGGTAGCCTTGTCCCTCCTTCCCGGGGAGTCCGTGGGGCAGCGAACTTCCTCCAGGTCCTTAACGTGGCCCCTTTCTTTCTTGCTGCAGGTCCAATTCTCGAGGCAGCCCCCGCCCCGTGAATGCAGCCTGGCCCTTTCCAAGAACATCTGCACAGCAGTCGGTGGGCTTGCTCAGTGGTCACAGCATGCTTGCAATGGCACCCTGGTTCTTGACCTGGACCTCGTGTCACGGAGAGCGTGCTGGTTGTGTGAATTGCTCAGGAAAAGGGGGCTAGCCACACCCCACAACCCTGGAGTCTACAAGTTTTTTTGGGGGCAGGGATAGCATGGCCTCAAGGCCCCCCCCCCCCCCAGGGTTGGGCGGCTACTGAAAGCCCCACGTGGCTCTTCTTCTGCGGGTGGGGGGTCTTCCTTCTTGCAAAACTTGGGGGTCAGGGAGCGTCTGGCCCCACAGCGGTGTAGCAAGAGGGGGAGTCCTTGCTGCAGATCTGAGAATCTCTGGCAGGGGGGCTGCTATTTTCACAGGAGCCCCCTTTCCATTTCCCCAACAGCCCCGCCCCGTTTTTAATGCTCAAACCACTTAATAAAAACTTCCAGGCATCTGTTAACCGTTTTTTAATTTTCATTTGTTGCTCTCTGCTCAGACAACGTAGGAAACAATAATGGCCTTTTTAAAATTTCTTTTTACACGCATTGCCTGCCCTGCACCTGTTTGTACAGGGGGGCAGCCCTGCAAAGGTTTGGGGGGGCACGACTGGGCACAAAGCACAGAGACGTTGGCACACACCTGCCCCCTTCGGCATTTGGGGGCAGGGGGAGGGGTCCCCATTCCCAGGCAGACGGGCTCAGCTCACACCCCCACGGCCAGCAGAGGCACATCTGGGGGGGGGGTAGCTTTGTTGGAAAAGAAAAGGGGGGGAGACAGACAGAAGGGGCCTCCCAGCCCCAATTGATTTTTTTAAAAGGGAAAAGGGAGAGAGTTCAACTGACCAATTGTTTCCCCTAACCAGTTAAAACATCATTTAAAAATAAGACATTTATATAAAGAGCAGTGGGGGGGGGGGATTGCCCAGAGAGATTAGACACACACAACGTGGTGCTTTGGGGGGGGGGGGATACGACAGTCAGACGATAATGCCCAATAAATGTTCCAGTGCGTTAGACAAAAAATTGGGGGGGGGGGGGACGGACGAGGACGGTGGCGTTAAAATCCATCTGTGGAGAAGATACGCAGCAGCAGATAAAGATTAAAAGCTGGGGGGGCGGAGGTGGCGGCCCTCCCCCCTCCGTTTTTAGTCACATTAAAAGCCCCCCCCCAATACAGCATGAAGACACAAGGCAGGGGGGGGTGATGGCTCCTATAAGGAAGGAGGGGGGAGTAGAGGATGAGGCGACATTCGTACGGGGTGGGGGCCATTTCTCAGCTCTTTCCTCTCTCTCCGCCCCCCCCCCCAACTTGGCTGGACCTGTGGTGGCGAGGGGGGGGTGTTCCTCCCTCCCTAGCAAAAATGGTCGTCGTCTTCCTTGTCGTCCTTCAGCCCCTTCAGGCGCAGGCGGGCAAAGTCTTCAAACACAATGTCGTCGTCCTGCCCGTAGCTGGGGGGGGGGGGGGGGGAGAAAACGGGGGGTGGGGGCAGAGTCAGACTGCTTTGGATATGCACAAAAATGGTGGCTTTCCTTTCCCCTTTGCACCCGTAAAAGATCTGCTTTTTTCCCTGCATTCCTACATCCCATAATTTCCAGCAACAACCCTGCCAGGTAGGCTGGGGCTGAAAGGGAGAAACCGGCCCCCTCCAGACCCCCAGCCAAGCAGAGATTCGAAACCAGGGGCTCTGACCACTGCACCACACTGCCGCTGGTAGTTCTCTGCGCAAGACCCAAACGTCCAGCTCCTTTCCTGGGGGCCTGGACACAGGGGGGGATTGGAGGGGGGGGCTTGCAGCTGTCCCCCCCTCCTTGTGAGTTCTCCTTTCCGTGCCCCAACCGCTGACCCAGATTCTCCACTTTTAAACCCCCCACCCCAATTGAACACACTCCCTCCCACCCCTAAAGTGTTAGATGGGCAATGCAGTCACCCCATAGAAGTCCTCAAAGGGGGTTTGTGGGCTCCCCCATATTATCCCTGCCCTGTATTAAAAAAACCCCAAAAAACAACCATTCCAACTTGCGGAATAGAAAATAGAAGTGTCAGGCTGTTGTAAGTTCTAAACTAGGACTGGGGAGCCCATTGGGTGACTGGGGCCCCCAAACCTCCCTCGTGGGGTTGTTGTTGGGGGGGATAAAAAGGGGAGGGGGAGAACAAGGCACATCTTGAACAACTTGGGAGGAAAAGCGGGGTATAAATGCAATAATAAATCATATTATTTGCTTTGTTTTTATTGCGTGTTTTGGGTTTCCATCTTGCATTCTTATGCTGGGAACTGCCCTGAGTTCTGCGGATAAAGGGCAGTGTGAAAATAAGTAATACTACTAAATAATTGGGTCAATATATGGGAAATAACTAGGCAGAGAGAGAGAGACGCTCTGGGCCCAGCCTGGCTCCCTCCCCCCCCCCCGAGAGCGGGGCCTTGTGGGTGCTGGCCTCTGAGCCCCCCAGGGAAAGGGCCAGACTTGTCTTACTTGGTTTCGAACTCGATGAGGTTGGTGTCGACGGGGGCGTCCGTCTCGGGGGCGGCTGGAAGGGAAAGGGGAGGCGTGAGGTTCCTCTTTCCACCCCGTGAAACTTCTCCCGCCCCCCCCCCCTCAAGCGCAGCTGCCTCTGGGGTGGGAGGAGAGGGCCTGCACCCCGATTCAGAGACTTACCCAGCTGAGGCTGCAAGGTGGGCGAGGCCTGGTCGGGCGGCTTGGGGTGCATGAGGACGAAAGGCAGCTCCACGGAAACATCCCTGGGGGGCAGGAGAAGATCATGAGAAGAGTCTGCGGCTGGGTCAGGCCCAAGGGGGTCCATTTGGCCCGGCAGCCTGGCCTCAAAGGGCCAAATGCCCCGTAGGACCTGGAATGGAGGTAGACTGCCTCTGGACCTGGAAGCTCCATACGGACATCTGAAATGGATGAGGCTGGTCCAGTGTCGTGGCTGAACAGGTGCCCCATATATATATAGGTATTCATCATTTTGCATTTTGCTCATTGCATCTATACAACTCTTATTTTACTCTTACACAGACTTCCCGACTTATCTTCCGTTGGCATCTTCCTTCAAATCCTTGGTTTGCTACAACTCCTGGGGGAGATTTTGCAGCCTGCATCTTTGTGAACCCCAAATATTGCACGATCCTTTTCGTTCTCTTCTTTTTAGGTCGATTGGAAACACACACACACCCCTTTTTTTTTTTTTTTTACTGTTGCAACTTGTTGACTGTAACTTCTGAAAAAAACGCAGAATCTCCACTTATCTGCAATGCCAAGTGCCTGTGATTTATTCTAGCCTCGGTATTTGTTTGAAAGTGGGCAAGAGCCGATGCAAAATCTAACCAAATTTAAAAGCGCTTGGAGCGAACGCCCTTGCGCTTAACTCTGCTACTAGAGAGCAGGAATCTCTCTTCCAAACATATCTTTGCAACAGATGGGTTGGGATTTTGGGGGGACAACGAGAGCAGAAGAGGAACCCACCCGATGTTCATACTTACCCTCCCCGGGACACCACCAGCTTGACCTTGACCCGGTAGGAGACCAGGATGCCCAGGACCTCCTTGTTGGCACCCTCCTTCACACTGCAAGGCCAAGGAAAAAGAAATAGGGGGGTCACTCTGACCTGGAAACACCCCACGGACCCCGCAAGGAACAAGGCCTCCCCTTTTCCCCATCCTCACATTTTTTACCCCTTCTCACCACCCATGCATTCCTCCTGTGCCACATAATAAACCAGCGTTCTCCAAACTTTTTGGGGTCCTTTCCGCCCCCTCAGTGCCATGAACTCACCCCCAGTGGCCCCTCCCCTCCCAAAAGCATCGTTCAGAACAGCGGTTTTTTGCAGGACCCCCTAAAGGAGATTCAGAGCAGGAGCAGGTAATGGCCTAATTGTTCAAAATCCAACTGAAACTTAACTCTGTATTTTACTTCTTAAAATTTATATACTGCTTGAATGTAAGGGAAAACACCTCAGAGAGGTTTACAAAAAGGATAAAACAATAAAATTGTCGCTAAAACTGCAAAACCACACTACAAGCACCGTTTAAAACCACAGCGGAATAGACTGAAACTTGTGCAAACTCATCTCAACAGGCGCCAAAAAGAATAGAGTGAAGGCAACTGCGCGAGAGGATAGCAAGAGGCAGGGGGTTCCAAAGTGCTGGTGCTGCCACTATTTATTATTATCAAAAATTATTAATTTTATTTATTTATTTGTGCCCCACCTTTTCCCCTGAAAGGAGTTAAGGCGGTCAAGTGACCTCGCAGAGAAGCTGGTCCCAAGTTGTTAGAATCACAGCCACATCAAATTGGCAGGGACCCCAGCGGTCATCTAGTCCAACCCCCTTTTAAGGGCTTTATAGACTAAGAGTAACACCTGGAACTCGGCCCGGGGGCAAATGGGCAGCCAGCGCAAATCTCCAAGAAGCACAGGTGTCGTACGCCGACTGGGTCTCCCCTCCTGTCAGCAACTGTGCTGCAGCATCCTGCACCCAGGGCAGCCCCACGGAGAGCCCCTTGCAGTATTGAGCGCAATCAATCCAGCAATCCAGGGTGAGCAGCTCTGCAATGTCTGATATTCCCCGCCCCCTTGCCTCTAAACACGCCCCCCAGGACCCTCCTGCCCCCCTCCCCCCCACCAGGGGGCTGCAACCCCATTTGGTCCCTCTGCAATCCCAAGATCCTTTAGCCGCGATTCCTGCACGGCGGGGGGTTGGACTGGATGACCCCTGGGGGTCCCGACTCACATGGTGGAGGAGGCCAGGTTGGTGTCTTCGTGCTTGAGCTTCCCGTCCAGCGCCAGGCCCCGCTTCTCCCGGTTGTTGCTCAGCAGGGGCGTCAGGGTGTAGACCTTGCAGAAGGTGGAGCTGGGCGCCACTTGGTCGCTGGCGGGGGAAGCCAGAGAGAGAGAGAGGCGTCAAGGTCCCTGCCGGCCCAGCATGGCCCGCCTGGCAGGGACGGCGCAAGCTGCTTTCTACTGAGTCAGGCTGCTCGCCAGCCCACGTCATGCAGGATGATCTGCGCTGTCAGGCAGGACCCTCTTGGGGCTCGAACCTGGGAACGGCCTCCAAGGCAGGTGCTCTAACCACTGAGCCCCCATTGGAAGCAGGGCTGCAGGGGACAGTGTCAGGCCAGGGCCAAAATAATAATAAGAAGAATATATTATTATTTATACCCCGCCCATCTGGCTGAGCCCCCCCAGCCACTCTGGGCAGCTCCCAATTGAGTGTTAAAAACAATACAGCATTAAATATTAAAAACTTCCCTAAACAGGGCTGCCTTCGGATGTCTTTTAAAAATAAGATAGCTGCTTATTTCCTTGACATCTGGTGGGAGGGCGTTCCACAGGGCGGGCGCCACCACCGAGAAGGCCCTCTGCCTGGTTGAGACTTCTGCATTGCAGAGGGATGGGCTGGATGACCCTCGGGGGTCCCTCCCAGTTCTGGGATCCGATCTGCAGGAGTCTCCTCCACTGGAGTCTTTAAGGAGAGAAGGGAGTCCCAGAACATTTCCATGCTTGGGGAGATGACAAATGCAAGGCTGAGATTTCCGAAATCGCCCGTCCCCCTTGCCCCAACCCCGGTTCCAAGACCGGAGACTTACTCCTGTTCGATTTGGGCCACGGGGCACTTGTACTGGGCTGTGCTGAAGAGGCAGATGTCCGCATATTGCCGCACTGCAGTGTCGGGAGGAAGGAAAAGCGTCAGGAGACGTCCGGAGGAAGCCAGGTCCAGGGAGTGCCAAATGGGGGTGTCGGGGGGGGGGGTCCTCAGCTGGCCGCTCGTCCCCCACCCACCCCCTTTTTTCCAAACCAGCAGAACCCCCCCAAAGCGCTCCCCCCGGCTCCACAGGGACCCCCCCTTTCCTACCGGACACCTTGACTTTCTTGACACTTTTGCTGGAGTTGTTTGTGACGTGAACGTTGACGCTAATGGGCTCCCCGTGATAATATAGCTGGAGGGGGAGAGAAGGGGGGGTTAGGCTACAGGGCCAAGGAAGACACGGCCCACCCTCCCAAGACCCCCTGGGACCTGGTGCCTCTCTCTTGCAACGCCCCCCCAAGGGGCACCATCTCCCCAAATCATAGCAGGGAGCCCCAGAAGGACAGGGAACCTGCAACCATTGCTGCCAAGAGTCCCACATTCGCAAGAGATCCGTCTTTGGAACTCACTGCCTCTTGACGCCTTTTTTCAGAGCCCCCTAAAAGCTAAAATACTCAGGGGAGAATTTTCTCTTGAACTAGACGCCTATTGTATGGAACTTGACAGTCGGACAACAGATGTTTGGATACAAATAGTGATATTTGGAATGACTTTGCAAAGAATGTATTACTAGGCTTTCAATAGCTACAATTGTACAGTGAGGGGGGGGAAGTATTTGACCCCCTGATAAATTTGCCTGTTTGCCCTCTGACGAAGAAATGACCAGACCATAATTTTAATGGTAGGGTGCTCATCAATCTCTGACTTTTGTCTTCTGGGTTTCTGGGGGTTTTCCTATTGTTATCCTGTGTCTCACAGCTACAACAAATCTACCATTACAACTATGAACTGGTCATTTCTTTGTTGGAGGGCAAATGGGCAAATTTAACAGGGGGATCAAATATTCCCCCTCCCTCACTGTATCAGGGATACAACATCATTTATTTCAATGTATGGAAATGTACTGATTTTATTTCTGCGTCTTCTTTCTCACGTATTTCCTTTTTCTCTTTTCTTTTATAAATGAAATTGCTCTAAAACAATAGTAATAATAACATATTACAGTGGTACCTCTGGTTACATACTTAATTCGTTCCAGAGGTCCGTTCTTAACCTGAAACTGTTCTTAACCTGAAGCACCACTTTAGCTAATGGGGCCTCCTGCTGCCGCTGCACGATTTCTATTCTCATCCTGAAGCAAAGTTCTTAAACTGAGGTACTATTTAGGGGTTAGCGGAGTCTGTAACCTGAAGCGTATGTAACCTGAGGTACCACTGTATTTTTATGCCGCTCTGGGTGGCTTCCAGCAAATTTAAATAATCAAAATTATCAACCATTTTAAAAAGCGTTGATTTGCGCAGACCAGCCTGAGGATACTGGTGTGCCTTTTAATCTACTTTAAGGGCCTTTCCCCTCATTGCAGCAACTTGCAGGTGGGGCATTGGGGGGGGGCAGCTATTGCTCGGGGCAGGGGGCAGATTGGGACTAGACGGGGGCTGCTTTTAAGAAGGCCGGGCGCCAAGGGACTCTTGAGCTACGGTTCGCACCTCGCAGGACGTTGAGCTACGACTCCCGGATTCCTGACTGGTGGCGGGGGTCTGCAGGGTCTCCATCAGAAGCACGTTTCACACCCGCCCACCCCTCAAATGCACCTATGTGCATCACAACCCCCCCCCCATAATACCTCCTTGTCAAGCGAAGCCTCGAGGTGCAAGGAGCGGTCGGACATCAGGAAGTGTCGGGTGGTCTCGGCCATGGGCTGGGGGCCGGGCTTCTCCGGGGCATATTGCACTTTCCGGATGACCAGGCGGACGGAATTCCTGTGGGTCGGGGAGGGGGGCAGGAAGGGAGAACGGTTGAAAGAGGAGGGGGCTGCGGCCCAGGACGCCTGGGTTCTCCCCAAGGCAAGTGAGGAGGGGGCAGTTCAAAGCCCGATGAATCCGTTGCACAAACAGAAGCCCCCCTTTAGGAATCTCAAGGTGGCTCTCTTCCCCACTGCAACCCCACAACAACCCTGTGAGGTGGGCAAGTCTGAGAGAAGGGGCCAGGATAATGGGCAGTGTATAAATCGAGCAAAGAAATAAATAGCAAAGAATTGGATACGGAGTCGGGCCGAACGCTTCTCCCTTCTAGGACAAAGGGATTTTCTGGCCTGAACTGGACGTGCTGCCAGGGATCCGAACCCAGAGCCCGCCATGGGCAAAGCAGGCGGAAAAGGGGGCAAGGGGCTTCACAGGAAATGACACAGCCTTGTCTTCCTGCCCCACAGCTTTCCCTGATCAACCGCAGTTCTTGCATGGCGGGGGTTGGGCTGGATGACCCCTGGGGGTCCCCTTGAAAGTCTTCCATTCTAGGAAACTCCCAGAGGTTGGGCAGGGAAGGCTGGGCTACGTAACACCCAAAATAACAATAAATCTGTTTTGTTTTTTGCAGTTTCTCAGCCAAAGGATTTGTTTGCCCGTGAAGAACAGCCCTGCAAAGCTGGCTCACCTTTTGTGAATCTTCTCATCTTGAATTTTGGCACAAAAAGCCCGGATCTCAAAATCGACGCCGCAAGCCTGGAGGAGGGGGAAAACGGGGCGGGGGGTCCCTTAGTGACACTGGCGGTCCTGTCCTGCTCCCCCCAGCTGCCCCATAAGCAGCCTCTGCCCCATATGCTGCTTTCAGGGCAGAATCCACACAGTCCCATCCTTTTCTTCCCCCTGAACCCCCAAAATCTGCCCCCCACCCCTTCAGAAACCCCCGCCTACCTTTCCGGTGTCCTCTGGACCCGGCTGCAGCGTCACAGAGCAGGGCAGGTTCTGTGGGATCTGTGGGGTGCAGAAAGAAAAAGAGCAGTGCAAAAGTTTTCCCCCTCGACTCCAACTTTGGGGTCACCCACATGGCCCCCACCCCAAGGACTTCTCCTCCGAGTCCCTGCCCCCCTCCCCCGCTTTCCTCCCTTGCCACTTTCTCCACCCCATGCGCAGAGACCAGAAACCGAGGTAACAGCCCTGCGGAACTCCCTGCCACTGGAAATGCAGCAGGCGGCTTCCGCGCCAACTTTCAAAGCCGGGGGTTGGGCTAGATGTCCCTTGGGTTCCCCTTTGATTCTGTGACAGGGGAGGGAAAGGAAATCATAGAGCCACGGAACTGCAGAGAGTTGGAAGGGGGGGACCCCCCAAAGGGCATCTAGCCCGACCCCCTGCAATGCAGGCATTTTTGGGGTGCAAAGGCTGAGTGGGCTTGGTCCCTCTCTTACTATGAAGCTGAAGGGGTGGGCGTTGGCCCCCAGTTTCCGCAGCAGCCGCTCCTGCAGGCGGGTGAGGGGCTCGGCGGTCTCCTCGGGGGGCGGGAAGGCCTGCCAGGAGGCCAGGAAGAGGTCCTTGCGGAAGGAGAGGCCCAGGACGTCCAGGTCCTCGCGGCCGTAGCGGAAGGCGCAGGTCAGCGTCACAAAGACTGCGGGGGAAGAAGGGGGACAGGGTCAGGCCCCCCCCAAAATCCCACAGCGCAGGAGCCAAAGGGAAGGGCAAGCGCAGAAAAGGGAACGGGAAACAGGAAACTGTTCTCTCCCCCCCAAAAAAAGATACAACCCAGGCATTTAGGATTTTGCGGTTTTGCAGAAAGCAAGGCCTTCGCCACTTCTGCTTGGTGGCGGAAATCGGGGGGCGATTCCACCGTGACCAACGTAACATCTGCAAGCTCCCCGGCACGTAATGTTTTGGTTTCTTCCAAGCTCATGTCTTTTGAACTTCAGTGGACCTCTGCAAAAATGACTAAGAAGCTGTGGTTTAATTGCTTTTCTTGCAATTAAAAAGTGTGTTTGACAAGGTGTGACTGTGGCAAAGGTTCTGCAACCTCAAGAATTTACCTGTAACTTGGATAATGGTTTTCTCTAAGAGTTTGATTTATTGATTTATTGATTGATTGATTGATTTTTTCCACCATATGTTCCAAACTTCCTGAGAGCTATCAGATGCCCGACGCGGATAGTATGGTCCAGATTGCAGGTCTAATGCTTATTAAATTCTCAGGGAAGGAATTATGATGGTCCTAAAAGGAGGTTTCAATTGACACACCCTCTTCTAAGTTGTCTGCGGTGATGTTATGTTGGTCACAAGAAATGCTGAATGTACGAAACCTTTCAGGTAACATCTCACCTTAATGCTAAGAACCTCAAAGAAGAGGGGGAAACCATACCTTTTCCTTTTCCTTTGCTATGGGGAGGGGGAGGTGTGCGTGACCAACGTAACATGCTCAAGCAACGCAATTTTCCTTGCCCTCCAGTCATCTGATCTCCACCCCTAGCATGGCACTTATCAGTTCCCCAGAGGAGGAAGCAAAACTATCAGTACAGTCCAGGGTCATTAACCTACTGTCTGTTTTCTCTGGCGAGTCTTGAGCGGAAATTAGAGAATTAGAGAAATTCTGAGTCATCTTCCTTTCACACTCCCAGCTGCTCTAATCTTGCGCAGAATGACTGATAATCAAACTGTGAACTGAATTATCTTCCCGACGGTGTAGAGAACGTGTTGGCCACTTGTGAACAGGAAAAATGGGTTTGTAGGTTGACCGTTTTTTCACAGAATTACCCAGATAGGTTTCCTCTGCTGCCCCCCCCCCCCAGCTCTTCAAATGATCAGACAATGAGCAATTTGGAGCATCTTAAGGACTGGAGGCCTTCTCAGTAGTGGCACCCTTCAAATGTCAAGGAAATAAACAACTATCTGACTTTTAGAAGACATCTGAAGGCAGCCCTGTTTAGGGAAGTTTTTAATGTCTGATGTTTTATCGCATTATTATTATTATTATTATTATTATTATTACTATCACTAATTCTGTTGGGAGCCACCTGGAGTGTCTGGGAAAACCCAGCCAGATGGGCGGGTATAAATAATAAATTATTATTATATATTATTATTATAAAGAGAGAGAGAGAGAGAGCCTCTTTTCCAGGCATAAATGTAAAGTTTACACCTGCTTTTACTTCCCGGATTAGCCCTGCTGGGCTCCCATCAAGCCCTAAACAGCTGCCAACTTCACTGGCGTCAGTAGCAGGGAAAATCTCTTTTCTGAGAGCGGGAGAACAATACTTCTGTTCTCCAGGCTGCGGGTTTTAATTTTTTCTCTCTGAAAAGGCTTCCCTGAGCTTGGCGGGGAGTGCGGAAATTAAGACGGAACAAATCTTCACCCATCTGAATACCCTGTTCAGACGGCACAATTGGGATTTTGGGAAGGCTTTGCTTGCAAAAACGACTTAAAAAGGCACAGAGACGGGTCTCCTCCAACTATCTCCCTGTAGAAATTAATGTGGCAGAACTCTGGAACTGCCTGCCTATTGATATTGGCCTTCAGCTGAACACTTTTTGTTTAGAAAGTCGACGCAAGTTTTAACCTGCATCCAGACTTTTGCCATTTCGACCTTTCAAATGTTTTAAATTATTGCTGTTAATTTTTCCCATCGATAATTTCTATTCAGAGAATAATATTCTCTTGAACAACATACCTACTATATGAGATTTGGCATATGATGAGCAGATTGCTTAGAGATGAGATTTGGAACTCTTTTGTAAAAATACAGTAGGTTAAAAAGTGTATTAGAAATAACTGTTTGGATAACATCTCTATTAGGTAAGTATATATGTAAAAGTTAACTGATAGTGATCTACCGCACCCTGAAATAAATAATAACAAGTTATTTTCCATTTTTATTTTTGTAAACCGCTTTGAGTTTCTTTTTCTTCACACAAGCAGGTCCCAGAGTGCAGCAGTTAGAGCGCTGGGACCGGGACCTGGGAGAGAGGTGGATTCAATTCCTCCTGCTTGGTCACGAATGAAGCTCCCTGGGCGTGACCTGGGAGAGGCGGCAGGGGCTGCCTCTGAGCCTGGCCTCCCGCACAGGGCTGTTGTAGGACCTGGGAGGAACCAGGGTTCAAATCCCCACTCGGCTTGCTGGCTGTGACTTTAATAAACAATAATATTTATTTTTATCCCGCCCTCCCCGGCCAAAGCCAGGCTCAGAGCTGCTAACAAGAAGTAAAAATGAGGATTTTTTTTCTGATGGTGTTTCCTGCTTGGCAGGGGGTTGGACTCGATGGCCCTTGTGGTCTATTCCAACTCTATGATTCTATGATTGGTTTGAGAAGATATTGAATTATTTGGGTAGGTTTGAACAATTTGGGGCAATTAAAATGTTAAATGTTAAATAAACCGTGTGGAGGGAGGAGTGTTAAGGTATATAGAAGTGTACATATGGTTGATTTGAATATGTTATTATTGAATACTATTGAATATGTATATTATTGAATATGTATATTATTGAATATTGTATACCCAATGTATCAGCTGCCTGGGGGGTTTCACTGTTTGTGTTTTGGTGTTTGGTAAGAAATAAAATATTTAAATAAATATTTTTTTTAAAAAAAAACAAGTAAAAACAGCACAGTGTACATAAAACCACACAGTCAATTAATTACAATACATTCTAAAACCAATTCAAAATCAAATTAATGGCAACCATTGGGCTAGAGTTCTGTGAGGATTGCCAAAGGAGGGGGTCAGACTGTGCCCTGGCCAAAGGCCTGGCGGAACAGCTCTGTCTTGCAGGCCCTGCGGAAAGATGTCAGGTCCCGCAGGGCCCTAGTCTCTTGGGACAGAGCGTTCCACCAAGTCGGGGCCAGTGCTGAAAAGGCCCTGGCTCTGGTCAAGGCCAGTCTAATCTCCCTGGGGCTCGGGATCTTCAGGGTGTTTTTATTTGAAGACCGTAAGTTCCTCTGTGGGACATACCAGGAGAGGCGGTCCCGTAGGTACGAGGGTCCTAGGCCGTATAGGGCTTTGAAGGTCAAAGCCAGCCTCTTGAACCTGACTCTGGACTCCACCGGGAGCCAGTGGAGACCTCACCTCCCTTTCAAGGTTGTTGTGAGGACTGGATTGGGGGGGGGGGGGAGGGAGACAGAACTATGCAAGTCACCTTAAGCTCCTTGGAGGAAAAGGTGAGATTCCTGCCCTGAAGGGGGTTGGAGTAGATGACCCCTGGGGGGCCCTTCCAATTCTATGATTCTACAAAATGCACAATAAATAAATAAAGGCAGACAAGTAGAAATCAGTGTCCCCCAAATTCAAGCACCGGCCCCCCTCCTTGCCCCCCTGCTTACCCTTCCGGTCCTTGAGGTATTCAGGGTCCACCAGAACGACACCATCTAAGGGGGCAGAAAAGAAACAGGGGGGGTGAGGGGGGAATGCAAACCTCCATGCGCAGAGTATTAAGTCGTTCCTGTTATTCTTCTTCCTTATTGATAAGTTTATTGCTTATATTGGGGGGGTGTTTTAAAAATAAAAATAAAGCAGTGTATAAATTTCATGGAATGAACAAAACAAAACCAATAAAGTTAAGATACAAAAAGCTAGAAGCTGATTAAGACCCTATGCCATTTTCAATGTGTTTGTGGGAGGGGGGGTTATTGTTTTGTTTCTGTATTCGTTTCAATGCACATTTGGGGTTTTGTTCTTGTAATTTTGTGCTAAGATCTACGGTTGAAGGGCAGTATCCAAATTTATTAAGGTATGCCTCTGTCTCTGATCTACTATCACTGTCGAAAAATGTAATCAAACTCTAACAGAACTGCAAGAATATTTGAAAGCCATGCCTATTAAAATATGGTGCATGGAATTAAAAACAGCAGCAGCAGCAGCACAGTGTTATTAAAGCCCTTTGCTTTAAAAAAGACCCGGGTTCAAATGCTCTGACTTGGAAGCTGTGATCCCCCCCCCCGGGGGGGGGGTGACCTCAGGGACCAGGCGCTGCCTTCCTGCAGTCTCAGCCACCTTGAGCTCCTGGCAGGAAAATTAGGTGGTCTAAAAGGGCAGTTTATAAAATGGCAATTTCCCCTGAATGGAGCCTGGGGCGGGGGACCACTTTGACGCACCCCAAATAAATTGGAAGGGCCCACCCCATAACTCACTTTCCTCTTCTCCCCCCTTGCAGCCCCGGCTGCCCCCTACTCACCTACAGGGTCCACTCTGTCCAGGTGGTCCACAAAGTCCCTCTTGCCCAGGTAGACGGTGAGCTGGGGGGAGGAGAGGCAGACCCCCGTTAGGTGGAGACGAGAGGGGACACCCCCTCCAGGGGGGCATCTCTAGGGAAACAGCCCCTCCCCCCAATCCAACATGGCAGGGGGTGGGCTAGATGGCCCTCGGGAGACCCCCCCCCCCCGACTCTACAATTCTGGATTCCCTGGGGATTTGTAGGCAGACATCGGGGGGGGGGGGTCTGTCAGGGATCCTTAGTTGTGGCTCCTGCACACCAGGGCGTTGCGTCACTCCTGGGGGGCCCTTCCAAACCTACGGCTCTCTGACTCTGTATCGGTGGCACAGACAAGGGTAATAAAACACTGGAAATACCCCAAATCTTGTGAAATCAAGTGTCTGCCCCCCCCCACTCAGCCAAGGCCCCCCGGCTTCTCCTCACTGCCCCCCCAGACCTGGAACTGGCCCTCCTTAAGCTCACTTCCAGCCCCACCCTCCTCCCCCCAGACCAAAATCCATAACCTGCAAGTGGCTTCTTGTGGGGAGGGGTCCCCGATAAGCTGCAATGAAGGACCCCCCCCCATCGCCATCCGCCAAAGACCCCCACCTGGCTGCTGAGCTGCTTCCGATAAACCTGCACCCCCCGAGGAGGCACCTCGCACCGGATCCAGTCCAGCTCCAGGGGCTCCATCCTGCCCTCCCCACGTCCTCCGTGGGTCCCACTTGCCCCCTCCCTTCACTCCCCCCCCAGCCCCAAACGCTGTTTGGCCTGCAGCGCTTTCTGGCTGCCCTACCCTGTTGTGGGTTGCCCCCCAGGGAGGGAGGGGGGGAGGCAGCATCACCACGGAGACGCCGGGAGTCAACAAAGCGCGTCCTCCTCGCCCAGATGGAGCGAAGTGTTGGAGGCTTGGAGGGACCCCAGGGGACATCTAGCCCAACCCCCTGAAACGCTGCAAGAACAGCCAGAGGATCCCTGGCAGAGGGGCAGCCGGGCCTCTGCTTAAGCACCTCCAAGGAAGGGACCCCCAGCGGTCATCTAGCACAACCCCCTAATAAACCGGGAGAGAGAACGGGGGCAATAAGGGGGAGAGAGGAAGGAAGGAAGGAAGGAAGGAAGGAAGGAAGGAAGGAAGGAAGGAAGGAAGGAAATATACGTGTTTGCCTGCCTCCATCCTTGCCTCTCAGCTGCCTTGCCCAAGATGAGGATTCCAGCCCGGTGTTTTGAATGCAGGGCTGGCAGCCCCACGGACCAGGTTCCTCGCTGCCCCTTCCCCAAACAAAAGCCCCCCCACCACCACAAGAGCGCTTCCCCCCTCCCTTGCACCAACAGTGGTTTTCTCAACCCCTCAAGACAACCCCCTGCAACCAGCTCAAAAATTGAATTTTCCAGTTCATCACCTCTGCGCCTTCCCTGCAAAGTGTGGGAGCCCAACTCTCCTCCTTCAGCCCCCCTGTAAAGCCAGCCCCCCCCCCCAATCTGCACCTCTCCCCCCCCCCTTCCCACACCCCACCAGCAAGAAGAGAGATCTCTTTTGGTGGGGGTGAGGTAGGGGATGTTCTTGTGCAACTAAGTTTATAAAATCAATTTATAAAGAATGCAAAATTATGCATGGCATGAAGAAACTGGGCAGAGAAAAGTTCCCCCTATGACATGCCAGGAAGCTGAATGTTGGAAGACGCAGGAGAGAGAAAAGTCCTTCTTCATTCAGAGTTGAACTGCGGAACTCCCTGCCACAGGAGGAAGCAATGGCCCACCAGCCTGGATGAATGTTAAAAAATCATGGAGGAAGCTGGTGGACGGACATTAAATGCGATGGAATAGGCAAAAGCTCTGCTTTCGGAGGCAGCAAACTGGAAACTCCAAGAGGGGAGAAGCTGCTCCTGAGTTCGAATCCCGGATGTGTGTGTTTTGCATCTGGTGGGCCACTGCGAGAAGAGGCTGCTGGGCTGAGTGGGCCTGATCCACCAGCCAGACCCCAATGCAAGAGATCCCTTTTGCTGGACGTGGTGGGGAGAGGGGGATCGCCACCCGCAGAGAACGGGGGGGGGGGGTGTTTATCGGGCGACTGACAGGTGGGGGGGGAGAAGCGCAGAGCAAGGAGAAAGAGAGAGGCAAGCGGCAGGCGGGACTCCGTTCCTGGTTCGAGAGTCGCGCTTGCCTGTTGGGGAGGAAGGAAGCTGGGAGGGGGAGGGCGGCTGACAGGAAACCCACAAAGAGAGAGATGGGGGGGGGGAGAGAGGAGGCCACATGAATAAACCGCTAAACGTGCCTTTTTGGCCCAGGCACCAAGCTCAGAGGGGAGGATTTGGGCTGATTTTGCAGGAAATACTACTGCTAACGTTATTATTATTATTATTATTGGTACAGCACCCATCGGACTGGGAAGGGGTGTTTGGAGGAGAAGCCGCATGAAAGGGGGTCACTTACTTTGCAGTTGGGGCTGGACTTCTTGAAAACCCTGTTTTCAACAGCAGAGAGGGAGAAAGAGGACAAGGCAGTTAGAATAAGTGGGGCCTGTGCAGCATCTCTCCCCCCCCCCCCGACAAGTGGAACACCCCCCCAAAGAAACCCCGTCCCTCCCACCACCCCCTTCTCCTCTCCCCACTGTTAAATTATCCAATGCTCCAATGCTCAGGCCGGCTCCCTCTCTCCCCCAGGAACAGAAATCCACCACCAGCAGGGCTTAGTACAATGTGTTGCCGTGGGAACCGCATCAGGACCAGGTGCCTGAGGGTTGCCGCAGCAACGGGAGCAGCTGTCACCTTGTTGTCAAGGGGTTGGGTGGGGAGGGCAAAGTACGCTGGGGAGCCTCTTTTCCAGCCTGGGCATGGCGGGGGGGCGGGGGGGGTCCAGCCCAGCAGAGACAGAGGCTGTCGCTGGGGGTCCCGCCAGCTCTGTGGTGCCCACACGGGCTGGCAGCTGCTGCTCTCTGGAGGGACCCAGGCCAGGATTCTCCCCCAGCCTGGAAATGCCATCTGCAGGATTTGAACCTGGAGCGGGGGCCACTGAGCTCACAAATCGCAGCCCCCATAAGCCCCACCTGAAAAAGTAATAATAATAAGCCAGCCATCTCTTTCCTTGCCCCCCCCCCCCATCCAAACTTTTGGCACAAGCGCTCTGAGACCTTAAAAGGAACTGGATGGGGATGCAGGAGAATTTCAGAACACGCTGCACTTCTTCCAAATATCCTGTTTTCCTGGGGGGGGGGACCTCTTGCCCCAAAGGGGGAGAGAAAAGGGGTGGGGGACAGGCTCTCAGGACCCCTCCCCAGAACCCTCTCCTCAGAAAAGGCCAATGTTTCTGCCTCAGAATCTAGACTTGGAAGGGACCCTGTGGGGTCATCCAGCCTCACCCCGTGCAATGCCTTGCCCAACGAGAGACTCAAACTCATAACCCTGAGAAGAAGAAGAGCTCTACTGCCTGGGCTCTCCCTCACTGGAGGTTGGGGCAGCTGCCTGCCGCGGATCCCTGCATTGCAAGGCGTGGGGGGGGGGCCCTTCCAGCTCTGCAGCTACAGGGCTCCCCCATATAACCCCCCCTCACACCTCCCTCCCTGCCCTATGGAAGCCCAAGGGAGGATTCATCAGGGCCAGAAAACCGGGGAGGCAGAGAGACCTGCCATCTGCCCCAGAAGTTCAAGGGGGGCTGGCCATCACCGCAGGGAGCGGCGTTGCATCCTATTGCATGTTGGTGCATCTTATTGCATGTTGGTGCAGAAACCTCTTAAGGGGGGGGGGCTGGCAGAGCGGAAGAAGAGCTGCCCAGAGGGACGGCGGGTGCAGAGCAGAAAAAGTTATTTACACCCTCTTCCAAATGTCACCCTGCCGATGACTTCCTGTTTTTGTGCAGAGATGGGGAGGCGAGAAACCGCTTCCTTATAAATGGGCCGTTTTCGTTCTCCCCCCCCTCCCCTCTCCCTCAGGGCAGTGCTGGAAAATCATCCCCTGGGGGGCTCTGTGTCTGGAAGAGAGTTGAGGAAAGCAGGCATAGTGGGTAGAGTTCAGACCTGGGTTCGATTAGAGCCTGGGGTGCTGCACCCGCCTTGCAGGGCTGCTGTGGGGGTGGAATGGGAGTGAGGGCCCTGGAGGGTGCAGGGTTCCAATCCTGCCCACTTGGCCATCACGACGGGGGCATCCCGTGTCTGCCTCTGGGCCTCGCAGGGCTGTTGTGAGCGTTGAAGAAGCACCTTCAGCTCCCAGCGCAAGGTATAAATGCACCTAATAAAGGGGAATAACCGCCCTGGCCGGGTCCGGCCCCCTCTCAGCTCCGGGTCCGGAGGCCAGAGTGTGTGTGTGTGTGTGTGTGTGTGTGTTGTGTGTACACAGGCGGACGTGGCCGGCCCTCCCTCTCCCCCCACAACATCTGGGGCTCTGGTGCCAACTCCTGCCTGGCGCCGGGAAGAGGTTAATAGCCAACTAATAAAAGTAAATAACGGAGAGGAGAGAGAGAAGGAACTTCTCTTTTCTGCCCCACCCAAGGCAAAGGGGGGGGGGGAGGACACCCCCTCAAGAAGCATTGGGAAGAGACATGCCAGCTGGCAGGAGTCTGCGGGGGGGAGGGGGTCCCCCCCCAGGGGAAATGGCAGGGAAGCCTTTGGGTGCTGGGGGGGCTGCCAACCCCCCCCCGCCTGGCTCAGGCACGGCAGCCCCCCAGGAGGACAGGGGGGCCCCCCTTTGCAGCCAAGTCCACCCCAAAAAAGATCCCCCCGCCCTCCTGCGCAATCTGGGACCCGGACGCCTGGGTCCTCGGTGGGAGCAGGGGCTCCAGCCAGCGGCCAGGACACCTGGGTTCTCCCGATGGGTGGGGTGGGGGGCGAAGTCTTGAAGAGGCGCTCGGACGCCTGGGTCCCCCAGAGTGGGGGCGCTTTGGTCAGGGGAGGGGGGAGTCCGGGACCACTGGCTCCTGCTGGGGGGTCTCGGACTCCTGGGTCCCTTGGCGGGGAGGGGGGCGCCTGGGCTCCCCTTGCGCGCGCCGCTGGCCAGCCCGGACTCCTGGGTTCCCTCCCGAGCAGCCGCGGCGTGTTGGGGGGGGGGGCGGGGGGCGCCCGGACGCCTGGGTCCCTTCCTACCTGGTTCCCGCCTTCTCCCCCATGCCGCCGCCGCCCGCGCTCGCCTTCCTCCTCCTCCTCCTCCTCCTCCTCCTCCTCCTCTAGTGCTCCGGCCCCGAGTCCGGGCTGCAGGGCGGAGCGGACCACAGTGAAGCCATGGCTGGCCTCCGGGCCGCGGTCACGTGGGCGCCTCGGCAGCCAATCCCAGGGCCGGGCCGGGAGGCGGGGTGGGAGGGGGCGACGTCAGCGGGCGCCGCGGGAGGGAGGCGGGGCGGGAGCGCGGCCCCGAGCATGTGCAGAGCGCCGCCCCCCGCCCCCCCCCCGCCCTCTGCACGCGCCCCGAGGCCCTGGCGGCGGTTTCGCGGAGCCCCTCCCCGGGGCGGGCGTTTCCAGGCCCCCCCCGGCGCTTCCCGGCATGCCTGGCGCTCCCTGCCCGCGCATGCGCCCTTGACGGGGGGGAGTGCGCGATGGCGGCGGCGTTGGCGTTGGCGTTGGGGTCCTCCTCCTCCTCGTCGCCGGGGGGTCCCGGGGGGGCGGCGCCCTCGGGGCGGCTGGTGCTGGAGACCCTGGCCGGGCTGCTGCGGGGGGGCGCGCAGGCGGGGGGGCCCCCCCCGGAGACGCCCCGAGGCCTGGCCGGGCTGCTGCGCTGCGCCAGGGAGGCCGGCGGGGGAGGGGGCGCCCAGGTGAGAGAGCAGCAAGAAGACTCTGGGGGGGCCACTCCCCCCACCTGCCCCCCCCCCATGACCGGTCCCAGAAGGGCCTCTTCCCCTTGGGGCTGTTCTCCCTCTGCGTGTGGTGGGGGGGGGAGACCCCCTTCTCAGGGTGGGGGTCCCCGGGGCGCGCCTCGTTCTCCTGAGCATGAGCAGAGTGCCTCCCCTGACCGGCTCCCTTTGTCTCCCTCCAGGCCTCGCCCACCCTGGGGGGGCTGGTGAGCCTCAGCAACACCCGCCTGGGCTCCATCAAAACCCGGTGAGTAGCTCCCCCCCCACAATGCCCCCCCAGGCGCTCTGGACTACAACTCCCAGCATCCCCTCTTTGGAGGTTTTCGGGCAGCCCTGGGTCCTGGATTCCGGAGCTGCCATTCCTGCCTGGCAAGGGGTTGGGATAGATGACCCTGGGGGGGGTCTCTTCTCACTCTACCAATTTCCCAGCACCCTCCTTTCACAACTTCTTGTGGCACCACTCCAAAGCCGGCGCAGCGCTGTCACCCATGGGCCGTGCTGGCTGTGGGTGGGGGGCTTGGAGGCCAACGCCCTCGGGGGGGGACCCACAGGTGTCTCAGAATGGGGACCTAAGGGGGCATCTAGTCCAAGCCCACCACCCGCAGGCTACCGGGACTTTTTCTCTTGACACATCATTGTCTGGCCGGGGGTTGGTTTGGATGACCCTTGGGGTTCTCTCATTCTGCCCTGCTTTTTCTTCTCCCTCCAAAGGTTTGAGGGCCTCTGCCTCCTCTCCCTGCTGGTGACAGAGAGCTCCACCGAAGCCTTCAGCCAGAACTGCCTGGGATGGCTGCGCAGCCTGCAGCACCTCATTCAGGTGAGGGGGGGCACCAGGGCCCCCCACCCGCTTTGCCTCCCCCCCCCCCAGCCCCAAGAGCTCCACAGCTGCACCCACCTTTCTGGGCCCAGGAAGGCTGGGTGGGTCGGATG
The DNA here is from genome assembly GCF_964188315.1 of Podarcis muralis. Lineage (NCBI taxonomy): Eukaryota > Metazoa > Chordata > Lepidosauria > Squamata > Lacertidae > Podarcis > Podarcis muralis. The sequence continues at coordinate 470,022 of NC_135667.1, forward strand.
TTTTGGGTGCCTTAATGCTCCTTTTGGGTGGGAGGTGCTGGCTGAGGAAGGCTGCCCCCCCAAACCTCATTTCTCCCCCCCCCCCAAGTCTCAGGATCCGCCCCCCACGATGGAGCTGGCCGTCCTCATCCTCCGTGACCTGCTGGAGTATTCCTGCCAGATCCCTGAGCTGGCACGAGACATCGGCACCAACCACATCCCAGGGCTGCTCACCTCCTTGCTGGCTCTCAAACCCGAGGTGAGACCCCCAACCCGCCCTAGTTGGGGAGCTGGGGGGGGGCCTGCATCCCCCCCCATGTACATGTCTGAAGGCATAAAACAAAATCCATAAATTGAATGAATTAATTTTTTTTAGTATGGCACAACAGCCAGCTTGGTAAAACCAGAAATTCAGCATAATTTTTACAAAAATACTAAAACAGTCAAAATGGAATTTAACAATCACTGAGCTATTAAATAGCTGCACCCCCCATAATGTGACCCCCCCTTTCATAAGAAGCTCAGAGCCTGACTGGGTGAGGTTCCAGTGGCCAGAGACCTCTTTGCACCGAGGGGTTGAAGTAGACTGCCTCTGCAGCTGGAGGCTCCATAAGGACAGAAGAGCCCAGCTGCTGGGTCAGGCTTGGGCCACAGCGGCCAACCAAGTGCCCATTATGGGAACCCCGGACTCGGGATTCGAGTGCGAGAGCAGCTCCCCCTCCTGCGTGTTCCAGTATTTGGTGTTTAGAAGCATTTATTGGCCGTGGAGGCAGAGCACAGCCACCAGCAGCCCTCTTCTCCACCACAAATTTGACCAGTCCTCTTCTATTGGGGGGGCCATCTCTGCCTCTTGTGGCGGGGAGTTCCGCAGTGCAACGAAGAAGGGCTCTCATCCCTCCTGGATCTCCTTGCATCTGGCTTCTCTGGCTGTCTCCCACCGGCTCTGGTGTTGCAAGAGAGGAAACTTTTATCTGACCCTTTTCTCTTTTCTGACCCCCCCTTCCCTCCCCCCGGGACTCTTCCTAGTGCCAGATTTCCACCCTGGAAGGAAGCAAGGCCTGCATGATGTTCTACCCCAGGGCATGTGGCTCTTTGCGGGTAAGTCTTCTGTTTGGGGGGCAGAGGAGCAGCACTGGGTTGCAGAATCCCCACTGACCTCTCCCCCCCCCCATCCTTTTTTTCCTGCCCCCCAGGGCAAACTGGCGGCCTATTTCCTGGCCCGCGTGGATGCAGAGACGCCCCACCTGCAACAGGTAAAAACCAACCTCTCTTGCTTTCCCTTCCGCTGCGCAGGGACCCCTGCCTTGTGGTTTAAACTGGGAAACTCCCCTGGGGGCAGGGGGTGGTTGTGGGACCTAGGAAGAGCCCCAGAGCAGGTGGATCAGGCCAGAGGGGCCCAGCATCCCGTCCTCCCCACACCTGGCCAACCAGGTGTGTGTGGGGGTGTGTTAAACCCGGGTCTCCCAGGCCCTAGACCTCATTGAATCCCCACGAGAACTCTGTGAGGTGGGGATTTGAGCCCAGGACTCCTTGGGATCCCGCCCCCCTTCCCCCTTGTGGTCTGCCCCACTGATGCTCTGCCTCCTCCTCCTCCCCCCAGCTGGCCTGCGACTGCTACGCCCTCCTGCCCTCCCTGGGCGCCGGCTTCACGCAGGGGCTGAAGTACACTGAGTGCTGGGGGCAGCAGGCCCACTGCCTCCTGGCCACGCTCCACAGCCTGCTGGGGACGCTCTACGAGGGCGCAGAGACAGGTGCGTCTCCTCATGCTTTTAACGTTGATATTGCTCTTACTTTGGGGGGGGGTGGTTGCAGGGCTCGGAATTCGCCAGGCGCATTTTGCAGCTGGCTGTTGGCTACTTGCGACGATGGTGCCTTGACACCTCTACCCTCGGGGGATCCTTGGAGCCAGGCTGTTTTCTCACACTACAACACCCGCCCCGCCCCCCCAGCCTGTAGAATTCTCTCCATTCTATTTTATCTGCACAATTGGAACAGATTTCAGGAACCAAAGTGCTTTTTCTGTGCAGCCTGAGCAGGAGCCGCAAACAACTAGTTAATTGTTAATTGTTGTCATAGTTGTCATGGTTAATTGTTGTCGCTAGTTTTTAGCGGTTCTTGTTTTTATCTGTAAAATAAGGGAGGAAGGTGGGATATAAATATTATTACAGTGGTGCCTCGCAAGACGAAATTAATCCGTTCCGCGAGTCTCTTCGTCTTGCGGTTTTTTCGTCTTGCGAAGCACGGCTATTAGCGGCTTAGCGGCTTTAAGAAAAAGGAAACAAATTCGCAAGAACTCGCAAGACGTTTCGTCTTGCGAAGCAAGCCCATAGGGAAATTTGTCTTGCGGAACGACTCAAAAAACGGAAAACCCTTTCGTCTAGCGAGTTTTTCGTCTTGCGAGGCATTTGTCTTGCGGGGCACCACTGTATTCTTATTTTATTACGTTTATGTACCACTCTTCATCGTAAGATCTCAGGGCAGTTCATAGAATAAAATGCAGGATAAAAACAAGTCAATAAGTAAAACAAAACAGCAAACAGTAACCTCCCCCTTCCCACAGACTCATTTAAAAAGCTGTAGAATATTAATCTGCCAAAGGCCTGGCTTGAGAGGAAAGTTTTTGCCTGGCACATAAAAATTTATTATTATTATTATTATTATTATTATTATTATTATTATATGTACCCCGCCCATCTGGCTGGGCTTCCCTGGCCACTCTGGCCTGCTTCAAACAAAGGTATTAAAAATACATTAAATGTCACACATTAAAAACTTCCCTGAATTTATTTAGTTATTAATAAAACAAAAAAAATTGCAGGTAAACTGGTCCCAGATTTCTAAGGCTTTCCTGTACCAAGAGCAACACCTTGAACTCGGTTCAGCTGCAGATTTGCAGGCAGTGCCGACCAGACCTCCCTCCCGTCAGCAATCATGCTGCAGCACCCTGCACTGACAGCAGCTTCCGGATCAAGTGCGAGGGAAGCCCCACATGGGGGGGGGGCACAAACCAAGCCCCAGCCCCAGCCAGGAGGCTCTTGTTTTGCAGCGGCCATATTCCCAGCAGACCTGCTCACGTCATGCGCCCCTTCGGCTAATTTGAGGCCGGGGCGTCTCCTGCCCTTGAGGGAATAATTAAGATAAGTGCTTTGTTGACGAGCCGATTGGACGTGTTGTGCGGAGCCCACGTGACGGAAACAGGACCAGTGATGGATGTTGACAGCGGAGGAGACGGGCCAAATCCCAGACCGCCGGCCTGTTGCGTGATCATTGCGTTTCAGCCCCCAAAGTCCCTTTTCCTGGCCGTCTGGCTGCAGCCGGAAGCAGTGGCCTCCCCTGGGAAGCCCAAAGGAACTCCTTCCCCAGAGGAAGAGCGAGCAAAAGTCTGGGCCGTTGCCCTGCCTTCCTGCATTGCGGGGGTTGGACTAGATGAAGAAGAAGAGGAGTTTGGATTTGATATCCCGCCTTTCACTCCCTTTAAGGAGTCTCAAAGCAGCTAACAATCTCCTTTTCCCTTCCTCCCCCACAACAAACACTCTGTGAGGTGAGTGGGGCTGAGAGACTTCAGAGAAGTGTGACTGGCCCAAGGTCACCCAGTAGCTGCATGTGGAGGAGCGGAGACGCGAACCTGGTTCCCCAGATTACGAGTCCACTGCTCTTAACCACTACACCACACTGGCTCTCCCTTGGCATCCTGGCATCCCTTCCAAGTCCTCCATTCTATGATTCTATTTAAACAAGGGTCCTTAAGTTTCCACTCAGCGTGGTATAAGTTTTTCTCCCATGAACAGCCCACTAAACCTGCTGCTCCACAGATAAATACTGTATGTGGGCAGATTTTATTGAGAACTGAGTTGACTCCCCCCCTCTCTTTTTTCCTTTTCTTTTTTGATAGTTGAGTGCAGTATTGTATTCTCAGTTGATTTCTGGGTCTTCCTCCCCTTTGTGTCTCCATTTTATTTAATTTATTTCTATTTGCTTTTTTTATCTGCTGCACTTATGACTTTTACTGTATTGTCTATGAGCTTGTATTAATAATATTGTCCTTGTGGTCCAGTATTTTAAAAGAGCTTGCAGTGGCTCTCCTAACGTATTTGGGGGGGGGCATCTTTTAATTGCAAGAAGCACTCTCTTACCTCAGGCTAATAGGGCCGAGCAATATATCCATATATCATCCAAAACTGGTTTGAAGCCCATATCGAAATATAGGTTTCGGAATTTTTGACCTGGTAATATATCACAAATCATGGTGTGTGATAGTCAAAAATCACAATGAAGGAGAAGCCGGTCGGTACCTCTACATAGCGCCATCTAAGTGTCAGAGATCGTGATGCAGCAGTATATTGCAGTGTTTAGCTGGGGATGTACTGCGATGTTGAAAACCAGATATCGCCCAGCCCTCAAGCTCTTACTTGAGATCAAAGATTCTTTGTGCAACATGTTCTTAATTTTTGTTCCTTATTGGCGCTTTAAATGAGCATTTTAGACCAGGGCAGTCCGTCCTCTCAGATCGCAGAACCCGCGAGCCACATGCTGAATTAAATTTCCGTACTGTGAATGGAAAGGCCTGCAACATATTTAACATATGCGATTCATATACTTAATTAAATATATATCATTAAATAGAGTTCGAAGATTTAATGTATTTAATTATTAAACTGAACTAATACACAGATGTGTTTGGCTATAGGTCGGAATACAGATTTAATAAGTAAATATGCACCAAAAACAAATGTTTAAGTGCTTGAATATGTTTCTTCTTGAATGCTGCCAAGTGCTGCACATTGGACCACCTTGCAGGCCACTTTAGCGCTGTCCTTTGTTCTGCAGGTTGGGATAGATGACCTTTGGGGGTTCCTCTTCCAGCTCTGAAACTGGACCTGATGGGTTCTCTCTCTCTCCCCCCGTTCCCCCTCCTCCTCCTCCAGATCCCCTGCACTACGAAGGGCCTGGTGTGGAGATCCTGCTCCCGACCCCCGAAGATGGAGAGGTGAACTTCATCCTCCACCTGAAGCATCGCTTCTCTGGACTGGCCAAATGCCTCTGCCAGATGCTCAGGTCGGGAGCCACTCCTCCCCCCCCCCCCGCCTTTCCAGCCTTGCCACTGTGCTTGCGACCCCCCCCCCCTTAAACCCAGCGCTTTGTTTGCCATTCCAGTAACGACTTTGTGGCTCCCGTCTCCGTCCCAGTTCAAGACATCCTGGACCTCGTTTGCCGCGCCCTCAACATCTCCACGAAGAACATTGTGAGTAGCCATGGGGTCAGGGTGGGGCAGGTCCCCGAGCCAAGGGGGCACACAGCTGAGAAGATTCACTGTGGAGAAGACCTCATCTGGGGGCGCCCAGTGTTGGCCTCACTCAGGGCGCCATCATGCCAAAGATGACCAGAGTCAGTCCCTGCAAGAGGCTGGCAGTGCCTTTCTCAGCAAAGCCCCTCTCGGCTGCTCCTGTGCTGCTTTTGGCCCCAGAATCATCATCATAATTATTATTTATACCCTGCCCATCTGGCTGGGCCTCCCCAGCCACTCTGGGCAGCCTCCAACGGAATATTAAAATACAATAACCTATTAGACATTAAAAGCTTCCCTAAAGAGGGCTGCCTTCAGATGTCTTCTAAATGTTAGATAGTTGTTTATCTCTTTGACATCTGATGGGAGGGCGTTCCACAAGGCAGGCGCCACCACCGAGAAGGCCCTCTGCCTGGTTCCCTGTAACCTCGCTTCTCACGGGGAGGGAACCGCCAGAAGGCCCTCAGGAGGGGGACCGCAGTGTCCGGGGTGGAGACGCTCCTTCAGGTCTACTGGGCCGAGGCCGTTGAGGGCTTTCAGGGTCAGCACCAACACTTGGAATTGTGTTCAGAAGAGTTTTGCAGCTGGGAGGGCCCCCCAGGGCTCATCTACCCCAACCCCCCGCAGTGCAGGAACCTCAGCTAAAGCATCCAAGACAATGGGCCTCCCACTTCTTCTGGCAAGCCGCCAAGGAAGGGGAGCCCCCCTCCCCTCTCAAACAGCTCCTTCCGTCAGGAAGTGCTTAATAGGGACCTCCTTCCTTGTAACCCGGACCAAAGAGGTGCTGGAGGAGAGGGCATTGTAAAGACAGAATGAAAAGTGGGGCTTGTTTGTTATTGGAAGGTAGAATTCCAGGGCAAGGGGAACCCCCTATGGAGTTTTAATTCCTCTAATTTGAGCTCCTGTGGCCACTGCAGTAGCAAACAGGTGTGATACTTAAATTGCCGTTTGGTGCATGGATTCACACTTTATTTATTTATGCCAAAAAAAATTGTAAATGACTTACAAGCTTACATTTAAGGATAACAAAGTATAGCAGGATTATAATTATATGTTGCTGTAATACGTTAATGTCATAATGCATATGTGAACGTAAAACCTACATATATACATGTTACATCGTCAAAATTATTACTATGAGAATTGATTCTTTTGTAATGGCTTTATTTTTTGCAATGGGTTTTATATCTATCATCTATCTATCTATCTATCTATCTATCTATCTATATCTATCACTTGAAAACTTATCCCTTAAGGCAGTGTTGGCCAAACTTGGCCCTCCAGCTGTTTTGGGACAACAGTTCCCATCATCCCTGACCGCTGGTCCTGTTAGCTAGGGATGATGGGAGATGTAGGCCAAAAGCAGCTGGAGGGCCAAGTTTGGCCAGGACGGCCTTAAGGGATAATGAAGCTTAGTAGAATTGTTGTTTACTGCTCTGCCTGTGGCCGTGGCTATTATTATTACTGCGTGCAACAATGCTAGAAATATTAATGCGACCTAGTAGACAGATTCGTCCAGTGACCTTGCCCACTTTATAATGGGGGTGGGTGGGAATTGGGGGCTTTGCTTTGCTTGCACTGCCGATTGTGTGGGGGGGGTGGGGGTGCTCCCTTCCGCCCCTGACCCCCCCCTCTCCCCCTCCCTTCCAGAGCTGGTTTGGCGACGGCCCCCTGCGGATGCTCCTCTTGCCCTCCGTCCACCTGGAGGCCCTGGACCTCCTTTCGGCGCTCATCTTGGCGTAAGTCCCAAGAGGGGAGGGGAGAGGGCGTTGGGCCCCCCCACCGGCCTCCACACTCCCCCGACTGTCCCTTCTCTGACGCCCCCCCTCTCGCTTTCCCTTTGCAGGTGCGGCCCCCGCCTGGTGCGCTTTGGGGCCACCTTCTGCCGCCTCTTCCCCCAAGTCCTGACCACCTGGAGCAGCGGCCGAGACCTCTCTCCCCCCGGGCAGGAGCGCCCCTACAGGTGCGTGGGGAGCCGAGGAAGGGGGGGCCTTGCTGCTCTGGGCCAGTGTGTACCACCACCACCCCCGGGGGGGGGGACCTAGAGAAGGAGGGAGCAAGGCGACGTGTTTGTGGTTCTCCCCACAACAGCCCTTGAGGTCTCCCGGTGTGCTTCACAGCCAAGTTGGGGGTCCTGGACCCCGACATTCCTCACGGCGACGCCACCCTGTCTCTCCAGAAAGCTGCCTCCCCCCAACAGCACCAGCTGCTGCCTCCCTGCTTAGTCCAGCATTAGCGACGCCCCTGCAGGATCAGGCCTTTCTCCTCTCTCTCTCTCTCTCTCTCTGGGCCTCTCCTCTTTCGTTGGAGGTTTTTAAGCAGGGGTCGAGTGCCCCCCTGTCTGGGGCTCTCTAGCTGCGATTCCCGCATTCCAGGGGGTTGGGCTGGATGACCTTTGGGGGCCCCTTCCAATTCTGCCTTGCCATGAAACCAGCCCCGGGTGGGGTGTGGGGCCTGCAAGGTGCCCCCTCCTCCAGCTCCTCTTCCTTCCTCCTCAGTGCGGTGCGGACTCGGCTCTACGAAGTCCTGGATCTGTGGGTCCAGACGGCTGGGGCGGCCTGTGGGATCCTGCAGGGACCCAGGACCCAGAGCGAGGCCCTGCTGGGTCACCTGATCAGCGACATCAGCCCCCCGGCCGACACCCTCAAGGTGAGCCCCCCCCCCCCCCCATGAAGAAAGAAGTATTGGAAAGGGAAAAGGAAATGAAGGACCACGAGACACTGCAGGAAATACTGTTGAACAGAGAGTGGAGCTGATAGTTTGTTGTACTGACTGGTGGTTTTAAATAATTATATTTTCATCTAGTGCATGGAAAATCAAATCCCTTTTTTGTAATTCTTGCTAATATTTCTCCATTTCTGCTTTCTTTCTATTTTCTCTCT